>NC_056745.1:537945277-538040915 GCF_019279795.1 Protopterus annectens | reverse complement strand
TTTTCCCCAATCTCAAGTGTCATAATATAGTTAGGTAAGGGTTTGAATCCTGCAAGTGTGTGTGTATTTGTCTGAAAGAGGTTAGTGTGTGAGAGAAATGTCCCTTTTGGCAACTAGGAGAACAGACTACAGGATGCACATTTCCCTTTCTAAACACTGATGATGTCAGCACCCTATAAGTACAGCAAGAGAAGAAAAACCTCCCAGTAATGCGAATAGCACACTCTGCTAATATGTCTGTCTCGAGTGTCTTAACATAGTCAGATAGGGGTTTGAATCCTGCAACTGGCAAGTGTATGTTTATGGCTGAGGGTGTGTGTGAGGATAATGTCCCTTTTGGCAACTAGGTGAACAGACTACAGGATGCACATTCCCCTTTCTAAACACTGTTCAGTTGAAGGCCATGGCTCTGGCATAAGTTGTCTGTTTCTATGATGCCCCTTTGGAAGATGCTTGTGTCAGCTGGAGAGTCGATTATGGTGGCCAGTTCGCAGCCATCTGCATATTTGGTCAGCTACAGTCCGTCCGTGTTGGCCTGTACCTCCAATAAATATATACCAAACAAGAGAGGTCCCAGGACTGAGCCTTGTGGGACACAACTCGTAACTGGTTTGGAGTCTGGCATGGCTCCAGCAATTCTAACCATGTGGGTTCTGTCCTTGAGCCACTGTGCAATCCATCTAGTGACATAGGGGCTTATATTTAATCTGGTGAGCTTCTCTAAAATGCCCAAGTGGGGTATTGTTGTGAAGGCTTTTGCAAGGTCCAGGTAGGCTGTGTGAACCACCTTCACCTCATCAATGGCCTTGGTGACTGTTTCAAAGAAATCAACCAGGTTAAACCTGGTAGTGCTGGTGTGCTCTCAGTAGCCCTGAACCAGGCATCTGTTACTGCACAGATATCGATGTTCTCCATGCCAAGGAGTGTTTTGGGTGCATGCATCTGGAGGTTTAGACTTCTGGCGTTGGGTAGCATTACTCTGAGTTTCTTATCCCTTGTGATACCTATGAAGGTGGGTTTGTCATTTGAGCCTTGCCTAACATAGGCACTATGGGGTAGCAAGAGCCTTTGCCAATATCTGAAAGCCCAGGGGTGACAGGTGCAGGCCGTCCCTAGCAAAGCAGGTAGTTCAACAGAAGATGAATATGTGAAGGTGTAGTGCCTGTGATTAGTTAGCAGTAGCATATATGACTGCTCACGTGGACACATGCCAGCTAAGTCATATGCACTGTGTCACAGCAATGTACATGTGAACAGGACAAACAGTGACATCCTGTCAAGTGGGACATGGACATACATATAGTAAGCTATGCAGATGGCACTAGGAGTCCACAGAAGCTCTATAACTATGCATTGTAGGTGTGATCAGTATTCCAGGGTAATTGCAAGCAAACATGCATGCAAACAAAGCTACAGTAAACAGGGCTGCATGTAGTCCATTGTACAACAAACAAGCTGTACCAGTTCCAGTAGGTAACACTGCAAATATGCAGGCACTATGCACATGTACATGGAAATACACGGGTCAGATGGCTAGGGTCCAGTCTCAGTGCACACAAGTGTACAGACCATATACTGTCAGGATGTACAATAACTGGATGGAAACCCATGTGCTCATACCTGCAGTAATACACATGTCAAATAACAGACACTGAGCCTTCACTCAGTGGTTCCATATTTAGTAGGATGTATGCTACCTGGCCTGCCACCACAGTATCCCTGACATATATGGGGACTCTCCCTCCTGTGACAGTTAGTTATGTGTGTTGGGGCTGTCTAACATGGTATGAGATGTGAGCATGCAGTGCTAGGGTGCTCCTGTGTGTCCTGTACCAGTCGTGTAGTACTGCACACATATCAACATCTTCAAACATTTGCATTGCAGAGTCCAGTGTGGGCAACATGCTACTTGCAATTTACATGTCCATCATTGTGTATTACTACATTCATTACCTTATCCCCTGTGCTACCTATGTATGTAGCCTTCTGTTGACATCATTACCACCAGTATGCCAACATGTGCAGATGATACACTATGGTACTTACCATGGGTGTAGACAACAGGACATGACATTCACACACTTACTGCATCAGGCATGCTGTGATATACCCACAATTAATTCAGCACACAGTACTGTTAACAACATGATACTATTACTACACATCTATGTGGTCACCTTGTGCATCAGCAACATGTTAACCTGTACCTGCACAGTTGTTACAGATTGCAGGAGGTGGCACAGTTTTATCATATGCACAGGGTGTGAACTTGGTATGCCTGAGTCAGCCACCGATACCACCAATTGACATGTATGTGTATGTGTGTTGGTGAGGGACAGCAGTAGAAGGTGGGGCAATGTTGATGCAGTGTGTGCGTGTATGCGGTAACCCTAGGTGTTGTCAATTCGCATGTGTGTATGGATGCACACAGTTCCATCTCATGGCTGCCATATACTGGTGTTTGTGGACAGCCACAGACTGTACCTGCCAGGTCATACAGATCAGTGTCTCTGGCCACGGACACGGTACCTGTGCCTTGCAGGGGTGCTACGGACCATATCCAGTACCAACCCAGACTGGGTACTGTCATCAGAAGCAGGTGTTCATTGACTGGACACAGATCCCTGTCAGGCCCAGCCAGAGCCACGTGCACGTGGTCTCCTGGGGCAGTCTGATGACAGCACAGACCCAGCATTGCTGGGGCTGCTGCTGGCACTACAGTGGCAGCCGCGGCCCTATTGTCGTCCGCGACGACTGCCAGCTGCTGCTGTTGCTGGCATACCGCCATGTCGACACCTCAACCGCCCACCATCGCCCTGGCTCATGGACATGTAGTTGTGGAACTGGTCTAATATGTCCCCACAACGTCTGTCTATGACACTGGTGAAATCACGGATGGCAGCCGCAATGTCACGCATACTGTCAGTCATGGCTGTGCGACATGATATCAGCTCCCTCAGACCCTGTCTGGTGTACCGTTCCATACGTGACTGTGCCTGCATGACAGCCCGAAACATAGCTGAGGTTGTAAGACCTCTGTGGGCATGTCTGACAGGGGCAGTACGCCCACGGATGCTCCCACGAGAACCCCTGGACATCTGTCTGTGTGGTACCATCTCTAGGCCATGCCCATGGCTGCTGTGTGGGGAGGCATGTGCCACAGATACCACATTACCCTGGTCAATGCCCACTGCATGCTGTCCATCACCTAGGGACATTGGTGACAAAGGGTGTATTGGCAGGATAACTGTGCGCATAGATGGGGTCGACAGCTGTGTACTGTCAATCGGCTGACCAGTGGCAGACCCTGGCATACTTTCCTGTGCCATTACACAGATGTCATCATTATCAGTACCCATGGCACCTGATTCAGGTTCCCTGCTACATGACACCAGAGCAGCAACAGAACCTGTGGGAGGGAAACAGGAAGCACAGTTTACAATGTCTACACATTACCAGTGATGCACACATGCACACATGCACACATGCACAGTTGCACACATGCACACATGCACAGGTGCACACATGCACACATGCACAGGTGCACACATGCATACATGCACACATGCACAGGTGCACACATGCACACGTGCACAGGTGCACACATGCACACATGCACAGGTGCACACATGCACAGGTGCACACATGCACACATGCACACGTGCACACATGCACACGTGCATACGTGCACAGGTGCACACATGCACACATGCACACGTGCACACATGCACAGGTGCACACATGCACACATGCACACATGCACAGGTGCACACATGCATACATGCACAGGTGCACACATGCACAGCTGCACACATGCACAGGTGCACAAGTGCACACATGCACACGTGCACAGGTGCACACATGCACAGGTGCACACATGCACACGTGCACACAGTTTCACACAATTGTACATTACTCAGTATGCATGATATCAACACACAGACACAGGCACACCTACATGCATACAGAGAGCACTAAGTGAGCCAAATAGTACTATTACTATCAACACTATTACAGGAATTGTTAATACACACTCACCAGCATGGATAGGCTGCATTGCTGTTATACCAGAGGGTCCTGCAGACATGAAGAAACTAATGTCAGTGGGCACAATTGTCCCATTGTTAGTGAGTATGATACAGGTCAGTAGTACAACAGTCGCCTTTCACAGGTCAGCTGCTAATATTGAGGATATCACACTTGCACATTAAATACTATGGTGACAGCTACAAACCAAGGACACACTTCACACATGCATTAACTACCAGTGTACACAACAGTCAACTATATATATGGCATATTACCTGCATGTTCACTGTCTTGCTGCTGCGTGGCTCCAGCCTCCATCATAATGCATGTCTGCTACTGTTGTTGTTGCTGGCAGACAGGAGCCACTACACTCATGAGTAGTCCCTTCAGTCTGGTGAGTGGGGGATGTGTAGCCACCCCACCACCTGTGGCGACCTGTTGCCTGTAGATATCCGACGCACTCTGACGGACATGTCTGATTACATCACTGCAGTGATGTCGTACCTGCTCTTATGTCCTATTATGCGTGCCTATGTCATTTACCCGACGGACAAGGTCTTGCCACAGTGCAGCCCTCTCCTGCTGATTCTGGCTGGTGCGGGAAAAGAGTATTGCATAATCCCGCACCAGGCTCTGGTGTATCTCCTCATCCTCAGCTGTGGAGTAGGTGGGATTCCGCAGGTGGGCCATGTACCTGAGAAAGAAAATAACCTGGTATCAGCAATATATGTCAGCAGAATTTGGCACACATACTACACATGCTACCCGACTGTTATGATACAACATATCTCACATATGTAGCATCTGTCTGTCTATTGGTGGATACACATGTAGATGGCCAGGTATCAGTGCTCAGCCAGCAACTGTGCAACAGTACTTGGCACACTCCATACAACATACTACCAACCCCCAGCAGTCAGAACACTGATTCAGGTCAAGAGCACCTCCTCACTCTGGGGGTTTGTATCTAGGTACTGTATGGCCTACATCATCAACTACTGTGAGCTGACCACACACTGATTGCCCTGGATATACATATCCCACCTCCACCACCAGCACAAACAACTATAGTGCATAACATTACAGATACAAACTTTACACTTTGTAACAGTGACATGGTATCCTTTCAGCCCACTGGGCCAGTGGCAGATACAACCCACAATGCTGACCCCTACACAATTGCTTTCTACAGACATCTCCAAGAATGCATGGATCATGCAATCCCATATATGACCAAGACACTCTCCACAAAGGGACAGCATCCTGTCTAGTGGACCCCAGCCATAGACAGATTGTATTACAGAAGATGGAAGCTACTGCAAGACAGAGCATAATTCCATAAAGGGAGGGCATGTCTGAGCAACACTAGTAAGGATCTATTTTCCATCATACAAACATCCATGGGCAACTTTGAGAGGGAAATCAAGAGGGACACTACAGATAACCAGAAGGTCTTCTTCAGTTATGTTAGTAACCTGGTCAGGATCCATCCTCTATGCCCATAGTTAGTACACAACAACACATATTTCACTGACACCACAGATATTGACAACATTGTGGCAGACAGGTTCAGTGCAGGTGTCACCCCGCCCTCTCCCCCAAAATAAGGCATAGTTATCCCAGCTGACTGTAACCTCCCTGTCATCACAGATGTCCAGGTGAGAGCCACCCTCAGGACAGCAGAATACACAACATGAATGGGACCTGATGGTATCCCCAGTTGCATGCTACATAAACTCTGACAGGAGCTAAACACACATATAGAAGTGCTATGTAACACTAGCCTGACTACAGGATATGTACCTGTACACTGGCGCACAGCAGCAGTGGTTCCACTCCATGAAGGAGGCACCTCAACATACCAATACAATACAACACAATACATTACATTACAATACAATACTATACAATATGCTATTGCCCCCGGGACTACAGCAGCTTACTGTTCTGCTACCCTGACCATTGTGACACATGTGGTGTGATGGTACCTGCTGCTGTCACACAGTTACACAGGGTGACTCATATGGCATATTACCTATCTGACTAACATTCAGCAGGGGTATGTGTGACATGTACTCATGGGGAGTCTTGCTTCTTAACACTGTGTGGTTTATTGCAGGGTATGTCTTATCTGTGGGTAGGAACTCTTACCTCCACATGTGCACTCTATTGCAGTGGCACGGACGACACACTGCAGACATTTAGGTTGTGGATGGTGTGAGGTGTTACTATGGTTGTTGGACATCTGTCATGGGTGTGACTTACATATGTAAATCCGGGAGTGGTAACCTCTATGTGGGTAGTATATGTGTACTCTGTGGTGTTGTCAGTCACTGTGCATTGGTAATGTGTTTGAGTGCATTGTCACAGTGTTGTACATGTCACTGTGTCCTTCTCCATACCTGTAGCTGTCATGTGAGGTCCATACCATGGCATCCATTATGTGGTGTGGAGGGGTACACTGACCTACATGTCCATAGCTGACACACCATGTCCACTGACACATACCATGTGCAGGTATTCCAGGGATAGTGTGCCACTGTGTATATCATTGGGGCCACTATTGTACACATTTATGACCCTGTTCACCCCTGACACATGCAGTGGTGGGCAGCCAATCACATATCTGGTGGTTACTGGTGTAGGTGATCTGGAATGTGGTATGGTACTCCAGTTTTGACACTGGTGTTCACTCCATGCTTTTGTCACCAGGCACCTGTTGCAATACATCTGTACACAAGTGTCTCACTCAGAATTTATATACATCTCTCTCTCTCTCTCTCTATATATATATATATATATATATAGATATGTATATGTATATAGATATATCTATATGTATATATATATATATATATATATATATATATATATATATATATATATATATATGTCTGTATACATATACACATATATATATATTGATGTACATATATTGCTATAGACGTGGAGGGGGGGCACAGAGGGGGTGTGAGTGACAGAGGGGGTGGGACAGGCTGTGTTGCAGGTCGTCATATACAGTCATACCTGTAGATAGTCAGATCAGTCTGTCTATGTATATGTATCTATATATATCTAAATCTGTATGTGTGCATTACATAGATATGTTTGCACAATATTCTATTTACATCTGTCTATGTATTCCTACATCTCTCTCTCTATGTATGTATACATATATGCATATCATATATATATATATATATATATATATATATATATATATATATATATATATATATATCTATATATATATATATATATATATATATACACATACACATACATATGTTGACATACATACGTATCCATATATTAGACAGGTATATCAACATATTTGTCTACCATACTGTATACACACACTAACATACTGCTAAACATACATAACTGTGAAACCTACTTTGTACATGGCACTACAACCTACAATCAACCAACATTGATATGTGCACATAGATGCTCTCACATACAAATGTATGCACAGCCTTCACTGATAGTTGCTGTATGTCCCCTGCCCTTTACACATCTTCATATACATATGGATACAGACCAATGACACATATGGAGGGTTCACAGTATGTAGACCTTTATAGTATTACTTTACATTACCTGTGTTTGTCACAGCTGCTTGTGTTGCCATCTGGTTCTCTGTCCTGCTGCTCCACTTCCCAGTTGTCAGCTTTCAGGTAGCTGTTGCTGAACAATTTGTTTGTGTCTGCTTAATTGCAATTTTCTCTGTCTCTGTCTCTCTCTCTCTCTCTCTCTGTCTGTCTGTCTGTCTCTCACGTCCTTCTCAGGGTGCAATGAAAGTATTGCATGTGTGGACTGGGAGTACAGCATACGTTTGTAGGTATCTGCATATGCCCATGTGATGGCCTCTGCACCAATTGTTAGCCAGCATTTACTAATTGCATGCAGCCAGTTGTGTACTGATTGCAGTTCTCACTGTGATTTCAGAACAGTGCTATAAAAAGGTATGTGAGATAGGCGTAGCCCTTTCAGATTTTAAGGGCAGGGACCATGCTGTTATGCTGTGGACAATGTTCTGTGAGTGTAAAGGTTGGTATCTCTCTCATATTTCCAGGTGTGTTGTAGATTAACATTCCTCCATTCATTTCTCCAGTTTCCTGTACTAACTGTGTATGTACACTGACACCTACAACTACTACTACTGTTAATGTGTGTGTGTGTGTGCTTTCCTTTCACTTTTGCTTGCACTTTGTTGCTAAGGCTTCAATAGTTGCCCTTTACAGTCACTACTTGTATGCCTGCTAGGTGTTTTGACTGTAGTGTGCTGCTGTAGCTTTCCTATGTTCCATGTACATTCACACCTTGGAATGCTTGCTATATCTGCTAGGGTGTTACAGCATGCAGTGTGATCTGGCCATGGTGTGGGCCTTGACATCTATTAGGGTATTTGAGTATGCTGCTGAGCAGGCCCCAGAGACTTTCAGTTTCATCTGTTATGTGCCTCATGGAATGGTACATATCAGTGGGGTACACCCATTAAAATGTCTGGTATGCTGCAGTTGTGACTGTGGGTTAGCATGAGCATATGTATTACTACACTTTTTCTGCCATGCAAGTGATGAATACTTTCAGGACTCCATAGTTACCATTGCATGTGTTACACCTTTCTGCCTACTGTTTGTACATTTCACATGGGGTCTGTGGGGCATCCCTGTAAGTCATTCACTGTTGCTATGTCTAGGCTCTTAACTATTCAAATATGGTGGTGTCAGACCCGTCATGTGTACAGATATTTGCAGGTTGTCCACATTTCTGCCTCATATTTTGGTCAATATCTCATGCACACCTTTTCTGGCAAGTCACTCTGGGCTCAAGTCAGAATATGGTGACAAACATTCAAGTTTCAGACTGCATACCCTTCCAAACATCCCACAAAGTGCAGACCCTGTTACTCTCTGAACTGTCTGCGTTTGTTGTAACATTATTTGTAATGTGTCCCTGGTTTTGGGCCTTTGCTCCACATATTTTATTACTTGGTCCAGATGTGTTCCTGTAAGAGGTTGTGGGGTATGGGCAGTGCTTATCCTGCTGTGAGTATGTGTGTGGCTTGCAAGGTGCTATAGTGACATTATTACCTACTAGCTTCCAACTAGCATGGCTGTTTCTGTTCACACACTACTATTATGGAAATCCACTAGTTTTGATAGTAATTCTAAATGGCATGCTTTGTGTACTACACATCTATATTCCCTTTACATTCATTCCTACTATTACATGATATATTTATTTTAGCACAATGCTCTTGTATAATAGTCATGGTTTAGTGGTAAGTCATGCTGACTACTGTTTCCAAGGTCCTGGGTTCGGGGCTCACAGTGGGATTTTATTTTTTCTTTTGAGCTGAGTACAGGACCTGTCAATCAAAGTGACTAAGGCACTTTTAAGCAGTTGTAACCGGGTTAGTGCTGGTTTGCGTGGAGCTCACGCATGCGCACTGGCGGTTAGCTCTGCGCACACCCGCTTACAACCGCTTAAACGTGCTTACTCTTGCGCACACCCGCGCTATTTTCTTTGAAAGAAAAGAAAATGGGGAGACAGGAAAGTGGTGAAAAAGGGGTCACAAAGAGGGTAAGACAGTAGGGAAACAAGCTTGGGATGTAGGTAAGGCCCATAGCTGCCCATTTCTTCATCAGCAACAGCTGTGCATATGTATGTAATTTGGTGTGACATTTGAAACCTTCCACCCCTGAGACAGGTGTCAGGACAACAATAATACTTGTTGTACAGCCAATTGTAATTGATAGGTTCCATGTCCAGTAGACATGTGTGCGGAATGGGCAGCTATGTATGGGGCGTAATTTTTTGTGGGTACAGAGTGCCCTTTTTTTTTTTTTCAGGTGAGAGTGGTATGTCAGGTGAAGGAAGTTAGTACAGCTGGGGAGGTAGGTTGGGTAGGTAAACAGACAAGACAAACAAGACGCATACAGGGGTGGTGTATGACACGTGTGGGGGGGTTACGCAATTGACGGGGATGGAGGTTTGGATATCCAGAGCCCATGAGCCCACAGATGGCAACAGTGGAACTGATATCCCCACCCATAGGCAGTTGCCACTGTTCCTTCACTGCCCAGGATGGGGCTGTGCTGGGGTCTGTGTAGGCGGGGCAACAGGCATGCCCATTAGTTGCACCACCCGTGCCTCGAGCTGGCGTAGGGGCTCGAGAATAGAGTCCCGAATCTCCCTACGCACCACAGTCCGGACGCTACTGAGGGTGAGTGGTGGTTCTCCTCTGGCCACACTTGCAGAGGCGGGGGCGAGCCCCATCCCCTGCAGTGCTTCCACCCGCAGGTGGCACAGGGCCACCGGAGGAGGGTCCGGACTCGGCACTAGTGCCAGGTGCACTCGCCAGCTGAGGTGGGAGAGGTGGGTCCGCTGGAACCCGCCTTCCCTGTCGTCCTATGTTTTGCATTATGTCATGACAGTTTGGGTTAGTGACATATAATACCATTCACAATTAGTTGTAACAGCATGCATTAGTATTCCCATTAACCAAACACCCAGATATTCACACCATTGAACAGCGTGCATAACACATGCATAATTTAAACAGAAATACACAGTCCAACAACATTCAGGGTTAATTGATGGCAACAGGCCATCAGGTGTGGATGTATGAACAGGGCAGATGCATCAACAGACATGCAAATATATATGACCCAACAGGACAAATGTCCAAGGGTGTTAATTTTGATTGCACATACCATTTTCACGTGGAATGGGTTATATGTGGTTATAGGGTGGGGTGAAGAAAGTAATATTAACACCTTCGAATAACAATACATATGCTGTACATTTCTAATAGCTACAGTTATATACACACTACTGTTCTAACTACAGTTTCCTATATGATAACTATTTCAACTTGGTGATAGGACTGTTACTGCAACATCAATATACATTTTATGGTTCTTCATACACATTCATATCTAGCTTTGTTCAGCTACATCATCCTGCTACATTTGCTTTATATAGCTGTAGACAAGTGTGGATGTTTGGTATATCAGACAAACATCCTATCTGCATATTGCAGACTGAGAGCAACATATCCAGATTTTGGGATACACATTCCAGATGCAGCAACACTTTGAACAGATTTTGCTGTTTGGTTTTGAATCTCACATGCATTTCATTCTGTCTTAACTGCAGTATACTTAATTCAGGGGTTATTACTACTGTATTGCTGGATTCATGACACTTTCTCACACTCTCTCACTTGCTTTCATTTTACTATTCAGGATGGTACTTCTAGGCTTTATTGACATGTTTTACCAGTAGTTATTACAATCCTTTCCAGCAGTCTCACTTCTGTCATGTTTCAGTATTTCCACAGGGATATATTTCACACATGTGATTTCATCATCTTCTGCAGCTATACTTTTCAGCCTGCTGCAGGTTGTGTACTATTTTCTTACAGGCATGGCATTTTTATTTCAGAATATATGTCGGACAGTTTCATGTTTAGGTTAAACTTACAGGCTGAAACACACTTTTGTAATCAAGCAATACTTGCATACACTTTCACACTGTTACTTGCAGATTTTATTCCTTACTGACTACACTGCACTCTTTTGCTGACTGTCATACTTTTATATTTCTTTACAGTTACTGGTAGTGGATTACTGACCTGCCTGGTGGCGCAACCGCACCAGCCTATCGCCATAGGTTCTGTGCTTCGCAGAACGGACACCTGCAGCTGTAATTTAAATGAAGTAATATTGGAATACACATCTCCATAATATCAGCTAGTTTAATTTCTTACATACATAATTAAATGTTACTTACTCAGTAGTGGGGCGTTGGGTGTTTGCCGGGCCTCCTGGATCCAAAGGTTCAGTTGGTCCTGCTTGCGTCTCTTCAGGTCCGCATGGTGGTGATGGACCTGCTCACCAGTCCTTGGAATCCCTGTGGCACTGGTGAGATCATGAGCCAACCGGTCCCACGCCTCAGCCCTGTATGCTCCCCTGAGGACCTGGCCCTGCATGAGTTGGGCCTCATGATTATGGACTAGGAGCCAGACCATGTACCTGGACTCCTCAACACCCCACCTCTGTGCTCGAAAGCGACTACCCTCTCCTACTCCTGTCATTCTGCCTGCAGGTCAGTTCTACAATCGTTTATGCTGTGTATTCCCGCCTATGGGGCTTATATAGTCCGTTTTTTCCGCACATATCTGTGATTGGCCATTTTGGAATTGTATCAACTTCAGTAAACCTGCATTGTCATGCTCTAGTTTGTATTCATTCCTATATATTAGCTATTATTGCATTTAAAGGTACTGTTGTCATGGCTTAGTGGTTATGTACCTTGGCTATGGTGTATCGTATCCTGGGTTCAAACCTGGCCACTGCTTTTTATTTTTCATGACTGTCTAGACATGCTGAGGGGTGTGTCTGTGTAAAGGCAGTTTTGATACGACTTGCTCAACGTTGCCCACCGGTTAGCTTGTTTGCACGGTGCGCAGCTCCGCGCAAACGGGGTACACTGCTTTAAGCCTGATTTGGCTATCGGCACGCATATTACGCTCAGCTCAGTTAGGGGCACATAGATTTAGCATGTTAGACCACTGCTCAGCTACGGGCACTCATTTTGCGCCAGTTAAACCACTGCTCATCTATGGGCACAGGCACTCACTCTGTTAAACTGTAGCTCAGCTATGAGCACATCTGGCATTTTTTCTTCTTTTGTTACCTCACATGTCTTCAATATAAATGGGCTATTTCATTACATTTTACATAAATTGTGGTTTTATGTGTACATATTTGCCAGGGACTTGTTTCCTGCTTATTTTGAGAAAAAAATGGTGTTGTGGGGGCTTGAACCATGAATGCCTGCTCTTCAGCCAACATCTCTACCGCTACGCTATTGCTTCTTGGCTTATTTTGCATATTTAGTTCTTATATGCTTTCCCACTGACTGCTAACTGTAGCTGCGCTACGGGCACACCCGCGCAAATGAGCGCACTCACTGTTAAACATCTTTACAATTTAAAAAAAAGAATATAACATGTTCATTTATATATATTTTATGTTCATAGTCTGTGGGGTCATGTGTTGTGTTGTGTTTATTCACATTTCCGTGGACTTTGTTGTGGGTGTTTACTTTGGATACTTTTACACTTCTGGGGGCGTGCCCGCTTGCAGGGCTCAGCCTATGGACATGCCCCCTACTGTCTTACACGGACCGTGTTAGACTTAGGTGTGATTCAGCATGCTCTCATGAATATGCAAATCATGCTGACATCACTCCGTTTAACTGCAGCCTCTGTGTAAGAGTTATAACTCTTACACGGAGGCTTCGTGAATCCTGGGGATTAAATGGTTTGAAGAAGTAAAAGAAGGAAGAAGAAGTTTAAATGTACAGGATATGAAATGGGATGTAGTAACGGCCAGACAGATTGAGATAAAGTTAAGAGAAGCTCCTAATTGGAAAACCCCAAGGCCAGATAGAGTACCTAACTTTTGGCTAAAAGTATTAACATCTTTAAATGAGGACTTTGCCATGAGTAAGAACTATTTATATCAGCACCCTGAGCAGACACCAGACAGGTTAACAACAAGAAAAACAATACTCCTACAAAAAGAGTGAACCCGCAAGCTTTCCTAAAGACATTAGACCAGTAACTTGCCATCCAACAACATATAAACTATACAATGAAATTTATGCCGACAGATTTTATAGTCATTTAGAAGAAAACTTAATTATGGCAATAGAACAAACGGGTCATAAAAAAGTCATATGGAACAAAGGATCATTTGTTATTAAATAAAGTCATAGTGGAGAACTGTAAAAAGGGGAAGAATCTAAGTATGGCATGGACTGACTACAAAAAAGCATTTGATAGTATCCCACATTTATGGAAAAATAAGTGATTAAAAATGTATAAGATACACCCTACACTGATAAACTACATGACAGCGACCATGAAACAGTGGCAAACCACTTTGCAGTTAAGCCATGATAAAGGACAAATTATTATTATTCTAGGGATAAAAACCCAAAGGGGGATGTTCCAGGGTGACTCTCTGACACTGTTGCTCTTTTGCCCTGCCTTTAACCCACTAAGCTGTCTGCTTAACAGATTAGGTCATGGCTATAATTTCACTCCCAGAAAGCAACAAAGTGTAAAGACTCTCATTTTCTACTTGTCAATGATTTAATACTGTATAGCTCATCAGGTGAGGAACTGAAAGCACAGCTGCAAGTATTTAAAACTTTTTCAGATGATATAAGAATGTCATTTGGTCTTGATAAATGCACAAAAGCAACCTTTAAAGCAGGAAAGCTCCATCACCAAGAAAACATCAGTTTGGGACAAGAATGTGATATAAAAGAACTTGAGCAAGAGGGAATGTACAAATATTTGGGAATTGATACAGGGTCAACAATAAAACATGACCAAATGCAAATAAAACTTAGTAAGGAGTATTTTAGAAGACTAAAATTAATCCTGAAAACAGTGTTGAGATTTAGGAACAAAATTCAAGCTATAAACCAATTTTCTCTTATTGTCCTAACTTATAGTTTTGGAGTGAATGACTCACTCCAAAAGGTGTTGGATAGATTAGACAGGAAAACAAGAAGGATATTTCATGCTCATCAAATGATTTACAAAAAGAAAAAAAGGTTATGCATTCCCCATTCTGAAGGAGGGATGGACCTAATTAAAACTGATTACATGTATAGATATGCAATTGTTGGACTGCATACACATCTGTTGTCCTCATAAGACCCAAATATAGTGAAAATTTTGAAACATGAGGAGAATAAATCTAAGATGTCTTCCATTCTTAGTCTTGCAGAAGCATATCGCCGTCAAGCAGGAATGGAAATCAAACCAGAAGTAGATAAAAATCAGGCAGCTACTGAATCTGCCAAAAAAAAAAAAAACAAAAGAAAGAATATAAGGTGAAGGATCAGATAAGAAGGCAAGAAATGTGGAACATACATAAATATAGTTGCAAGTATAGAAAACTCCTGGAAGAACCCCATGGTAATCAGGATCAAATGCAAGAATGGTTAAGGAGAGGCAAATTTAAACCAAAAGATGAAAGGTTAATGTTGGTGGCCCAAGATAGTGGGCTCAAGATATGTTGGTTTACAAAGTCCAGTGAACATATGGGAGAAACAGACAAATGTAGGTTTTGTAAAACAGTCGTACACCTCTTTGCTCATTGTGTTATACAAATGGCAGAAGGCCTATATACTGAAAGGCATAGCAATGTGGCAAGATTGTTGCACTGGGGATTGTGCAAACATTATAATACTGAAGTAGCTGAAAAAACACTAGAAATGAGCCACAAAGTATAATAGAAAATGATGATGTCTACATCACATGGGATCACCCATTACCAACAGTTCAAAAGACAGATGCGAGAAAACCAGATTTAGTGGTCCACGAAAAGAAGACAAAAGTAGCATTGATCATTGAAATCGCTTAACCCAGTGACTAAAGTGTCTTGTGTACAGAGAGAGACAAAGTCATAAAATATCAGGATTTTTAAGCAGAAATGAGAACAATGTGAAAGAAAGATACCCAGACAGTTCCAATAGTAGTAGGAGCAATTGGTCTTATAAAAAAGATCAAAATGCAGAGCCAGCAAACCGTGACATATACATTTAATAATTTATAGTAAGGGGAACAAAATAACAGACTGGTTTCGGCTATAGATTTGCTAAGCCTTCATCAGCGTAGTGGCAACAAGTGCTTTGATATATTGGCAGGCTCAATGCCCATGCTTGAAATATTTGTATGTATGTATGTAATATTCTTCTCCCAAAAATAATGAAAAAAAAAAGAATGTTATTGAACACCACTATGTACAACAGTCTGCCATATGGTAGCAAAATCTTCCAAGGCATAGGCATTTATTCTTTTATAGGTGCATAAAACATAAGCCTTCACACTTAATCTTGATTTCGGGTCTATATTATAATCTCGAAAAAACAAAACCGCAAACAGTCATATGAGTGAAAATGGAAAACATTGAACTCCTTATTGTGGGGGGCTGCTCCTCCCACTCCCCCCATTAACTATATATTCCAACTCCGAGATCGCACCACAGTGAGGAAAGGGCAAATATACCAATCCTCACTGTACTGCGATCCCAAACCACCCCTTTGATGTCCGCCGTTTTTGCTCATATGAGCGTTCACGGTTTAGTCCATTCGAGATTCTGATATAGACCCCTTGATTTCTAGTATTGGACTGAATCCTCTCCTTCACTCCCACCCTTCCTGATATAATACCATATTGCATTTAGGTTTTCTTTGCACTTCAAAAAAAAAAAAAAAACTCATTCTTGGTTTAAAACAGACACTAATACCAGTTTTGCTTAACCATTTGCATGTTTGTTAAAAAAAAAGTTCTCCATCTTTATTAATGCAGTTTCCTTGACTGTTTGTTTATAGAGAATAGAGCATAGCTATGAAACAAGAAATGATACAAAAGGTAGTAAACAACAAGCTCAACCTGATACCAGCTAATTCTATACCGACAGCGCATCCACTGCATCGGGAATTAAATCACCCACCCCTGTGTACTGCAAGCTGAATACCAACAAAATCTCAACCTGATACCAGCTAATTTTATACCTACAGCGCAGCCATTGTGTTGGGAATTAAATCAACCATCCCTGAGTACTGCAAGTTGAATATCAACAAAATCTCAACCTGATACCAACTAATTCTATACCTACAGTGCATCCACTGCATCGGGAATTAAATCACCCTCCCCTGTGTACTGCAAGCTGAATACCAACAAAATCTCAACCTGATACCAGCTAATTCTATACCTACCATGTTGGGAATTAAATCACCTGCCCTTGAGTACTATAAGTTGAATACCAACAAAAGCTCAACCTGATACCAGCTAATTCTGTACCTACAGCACATCCACTGCATCAGGAATTAAATCACATGTGCCTGAGATGTACAAGATGAATACCAACAAAAGCTCAACCTGATACCAGCTAATTCTATATCTACAGGTTATTATCTAACACTGTATCAATTTGTTAGCTGGATTGGTAGCAGACCAGGTGTTATCTGCAGTTGGGCCCCATCCCAGTAGCAGTCCTCTATGACCTCAATAAGTCTTAACTATGAAACATAGTCCTGGATATTGCTGAACTACCAGATTATAGTGCTCTAGCAAGCTTCTAGTCCCCCCTTTCTACTGTATATTACAAAGTCACATACATCAATATAACTCTTTAATCGGATTATTTCTTTAAATCTTCCAACAAACTATCACAATAAAAGTGAGCATTCCCCTCTCCAAGCTTATTGATTGTTTTTTTAGGAACCCGACTTACCTGTTGTTCTCGGTGGAAAATCTGCCCCAAGAAAGCATCATCCTAGGTGACTTTAATATTGACTGGAACACATGCTCAGCTACTAACCCCACCAACCAAATTAATCTCTACAGCTTCTCTCAAGTCATCCAGTCTAGCACTAGTCTAAGAAATGCTAAAACCAAAGAAAGTCTCCTAGACTGGATCTTGATAAATAAGACCAATACTCCATACCAAGCAGGAGTCCTTCCAGACACCCTTAGTGACCACCAACCCACCTTCTTACTAAAATACAAAACCCATGTCAACTCTACCCTCCTATTTCAAACTACCTGGAAAAAAATAGCTTCAACCCAAACAAATTCAAACTCGAGTTTAAACACCGTAACTGGAACATACTAAAAGAATTACACCTAGAAGAAGTAGTAATCCAATTCCATAACACTTTCCTAAAAATCTTAAATGCTCATGCCCCACCTGTACCACAAAACACAAAATGAAAACAGTCCCCTGGATCACCAAAGAGACTAAAAATAAGATAGCACAAAGGAATAGAGCTTGGCATCACTGGAGAGCCACAAAAACAAAAGCAACTAGAGAATAATTCCAAAAACTTAGAAATGAAATTAAAAAAAATATTCAGCTGGATAAAAATAATTATTTCCTACAACTGCAAAACAGGCATCAAAACAACCCCAAAAAGTTCTGGGCAGGAATAAATAAACTACTTCACCCTGGTAAACCCTCCACCCCATCTCCGACCTCCACAGGCGAAATCACAGACAAACCTGATTCATTCAACAAATACTTCATAGAAACCATCTCCAAACTAATTCAACAGCCCACTGCTACCACCACCAATTTTCCCGAACCTGTAATCAGACCCAAAACAACCTTCCAATTCCAGCCCACCCCACCATTTCAAAGATTGCCAACCAAACTTAAACCTACTACCTTAGCAGCTGATGGCATCCCTGCAGAATATCTTCAGTTGGCTGCTAATGAACTGTCCTGCCCAATCTCTATCCTTCTTAACAGATGTATGTCTGAAAATACCATCCCACCAATCTGGAAATCCTCCTACATAATCCCTCTACACAAAGGTGGAACATCCACCGACCTCACCAACTATCGCCTAAGTGTCATCCTGTCCCCACTAGCAAGAATACTTGAAAAATGCATACATCACCAACTTATACCTACTTAACCAACTTCTCTCTCCTACTCAACATGGATTCTGCCCCTCCTTCACACACCTCACAAACCAAGAACAGACACTTAGGCAAACTAACATCTGCCATATTCTTGGATCTGTCAAAAGCCTTTGATTTGGTCAACCATCCTAAACTACTCCACTCCCTTACTGATCTTGGCCTTAGTAATCATTCATTAGCCAGGTTACAGAACTATCTACACAGAAGAAAACAAGCAGTTCAATGGGACAACAACCTATCCTCACTACTGCCTGTTACCACAAGAGTCCCACAAGGGTCCATTCTAGGACCCCTTCTATTCTCCATTTTCATTAATGATCTCCACAGCATCTGCCAAGATGCTACTGTTATACAATATGCTGATGACTCAATGCTAGTCTGCTCATCCAATGATCCTTACGAACTTCTCTCTTATCACTCAAAAAGCCTTCCAATCTACTGAAACCTGGTTTCTTAACAAAAACATATTATTAAATCCCCAAAAGACCAAACTGTTGTTATTCAAACCAAATAAATCCACCACAATGCCCGACTCATTTAATATTGTGCCCAGAGATGGAACTATCATATATCCAGACACTTATACTAAACTGTTAGGAGTGACTATTGCCAACAACCTCAAGTTCGATCTACATATAAATCAAACCATTAAAAACATCCACAAAAAGCTGGGCAGTCTTTATAAAAATAAACCATTGCTAACCCAACATGCTAGAATAACCATAGCTCAAACTCACATCCTCTCCACACTATTCTATGCTGCACCTATCTTCACCAGCCTACCCAAAAATGACCAAGCTTAACATCTGTTACAATCAATTTGCCAGATTTGCTACCACTGGCACCTACCATGCCCACCACTGTCACTCACTAAATCAACTTAATGACTTGAATTCCCTAATCTCCTCTCATTTCATCAGCTTTCTTTTGCCCATAAACTCCTACTACTTCCTGATAAAACCTCAGCACTGTCCAACCTACTAAAACTGCAAATTAATCACAGACAACTTCACTCTAATGATAAAAGACTAATCAAGATGACCAAAAGAAATAACAAGGCAGGTGACTCCCTCTTTCCTAACTACATAGGTAAAATTTGGAACTCATTACCTTCTGCCATTACCTCAGCCAACTCAATGGTTGCATTCAAAAAGCTACTAAAAGAACAAGGAATAGATATGCTTCTGCTCCCCACCAGGTTGATCTCCCAAATCACACTCACCCTCTTCCCATTCTCTTGCTCTCTCTCTCACTTCTACCCCTTGATGCAGAATTGTAACTCCTTCCTATGGTGTTTCACCTGTTAATACCCACCTCAACAGTCCATAAGTGTACATATTCCAACTAGAAACTCAACTTCTAGTTCCAAAATAAACTCTGACATCTCACCCTACCTCTTCTTACTTATGTTTGTCATGGGCAATGCTATAATTGGAAAATCTTTGTATTTTTCAACTTCAGAACTATGTAATCTTGTTAAATCTTGTGTTTACCAATGTATATTTGCATGCTATGTATAAATATCATACTTGATTGTTATTAATCTGTGGAGCTTTTCTCCCTGGGCCTCTGCTGAAAATGGACATGTATCCAGTCAGACTCTCCCGGTCAACAAATGTAAAATAAATAAAATAAAATAAATAAATTCTTATCATTCTTATTATTTAACTATTAATCCATTTAGATTAGTAGCTAGTTTTAGTAAATTGAAATAAAGAACTAGTCAACTCAGATTAACAACTGGTTCCAATAAATTCAAAGAAACAAACAAGACTATGGACTGCGCACTAGTAATTCTTTAAAACCAGGTCATTACATTTCCTTCTTCTTTCATTAAAAGACTTTTAAAGTTTTCATTTCCTTCAATAAATCCTAATGAAACAAGCCTCTCAATTCTTTATTATTAACCTTCGGTATTTATCTTCCTGTCTGGATTTGAAATACAATACATTTGATTGGTTAAAAAATAGATCATGACTGGTCAAGGTGATCATTTGACCATCTCACACAGGTAATCTAGCCTTTTAAAAAAACACTGACCAACTGTCTATAGCAGCTATTTGTCACAAGATATCAAAGAACCAAACATATTCAGAAGTAACTTTTGCTTTATTAATGTAGTCGGCAATGTCAATAAAAGAGATAATGGTTCTCATTACTCTTCATTTTGCAGTGACAGCTCTTTTCCCTCTTATAATCACATTACATATTCCCTTGCAATATAAGGGAAGTCAAAAGCCAAGAGAAAATAACATATTAAACTAAGTAATTAATTCCTTAAGTGAGGTAGATTATAACAACAGAATTGCCAGGGCTTCCAGAAGGAAGGAACATCAACAGTTTACACCAGCAGACATACTCTAAAATATACAATAAACACTGACCAGACCATGCATTTGAGCATATGAATATGGATGATTAATGTAAAGAACAAAACACTTTTTTAAACATAATCGCACTAAGTATAGCCTTGTGTTAATTTTTTATAACCAAGTAAGTTAAGATTTTCCAGATATTGGAATTCTTTTTGAGTTATTTCAAATTTTTCTAAATATTTCCATGATGATAAGGCTTTCAAGATAATTTCTTCTATTTTTAGCAATTGTTTATAATGAATAATGTAATCTAAGCTGAATTCGTATGGCACTGAACTGAAGTACTTATGCCATTTGAATTTGTGTTTATTTCTAATGATAGACAGGTCAATTATAACAAAGCAGGGAGTTCTATACAGGCTAAATGGAGTTTTAATACCATAAAATGTGAAATAAATTAGAGATGAGGTTTTCCCACATATTTCACAATCTGATAAAGAAAATTTAGTTACAGATGTTAATTTATGGGGAATAAAGTAGGCATTATGTGGCAATAAAATATGTTTAGGCATTTTTTTTGTTTTAATTTCATTCATTTCCCATCACTGGGGAGAAGTTTGCCTGTAAGAGGGCATCATACAGAACAAGAATGGTTAAAACTGAATAAGGAAAAACTGGTTCAAGATTGGAAAAAGTGTG
Organism: Protopterus annectens; assembly: GCF_019279795.1. Taxonomy (NCBI): domain Eukaryota; kingdom Metazoa; phylum Chordata; order Ceratodontiformes; family Protopteridae; genus Protopterus; species Protopterus annectens. The sequence continues at coordinate 538,019,342 of NC_056745.1, read as the reverse complement.
CAACAAGCCTGTATAGTAACTTTCTACTTATTTAATTTCTATGTATAATAAATACATCATGCAAAATTCTAGGCACAAGGAATCAGATACTTGAATCAGAATTTCAAGGAGAAATATTAAAACCTAAGCCTGAAAGTTGCAAAGAGTTGATGTGGTTGTTACTGATGGTGAAATAATACAAGACTGGTGTGGTATTCAATATCAAATAAATAAATGAATAAATAAATAAATAAAATGATGTCATATTGCCTCATGAATTATTTGCAGATACACAGGGAAAAAGTTAAGACAGTAACTGACTTTATTTTCTTGTGCTCAAACATCTCTGCAGAAAGTGATTGCAGCCATGAAATTAAAAGATGGTGGGTCTGACTTTAAAATGCAAAGGCACTACATTGTCAACAAAGGTACATTTAGTCAAAGCTGTGGCTTTCCAAATAACATATGACTGTGGGAGTTGAACTATAAGCAAGATGAAACCTGTCAATACTGAAGGAAGTAAACTCAAACTGTTCACTGTAAGATCTGATAGTAACATTACAGTTCAAATGCTTTGACCACATAATATGATGACAGTGTGTTTTAAATTAAAGAAGACAGTGACGCTGGAAAAGAAAAAAAGAATGGCAGCAGAAATGGACAAGACAGCATTACTGGTGTATTGAATATGAATTTGCTAGAGTTTAAAGAAACAGTTTTTGACAGACAAGACTGGTGTGGTAATGATGTTGAAGTCATAAAGAGCTGGACACAGCTAACTGATTAAAAAAACTACAATCTAGTATCAAAGCTTTTGAAAATGAATGAAGTTTAATGGAAAAAACTGATGCTTTTTCTAATGTAAGACATCATAATTTCTTAATTTAGCATCCTGAAGGTTGCAGTCTATAATGGGATACTAAATACTGTATAAATAAAATGATTACAAATTGTAATACTTTACCCATTCCTGAAACATTATAATAGAATGAAAAAGATTGGAAGTTATTGGCATCTTTAACTTTTGGGTATTCTAGGTTGAGACTCAAACTAGGATTATTATTTTGCTAATGGATCTTTTAAATAACTTTGCAGACTTGAAAAAACTCATAGGAGAGATTGAATTCTGCAAAAAAAAAATAGAAGCCTATGAAAAATATCTGTTTTGATTATGGAAGACATTGTTATAACAGCATATTGATATTTGCTCCAGTTATGTAAGTTGCTTTCAGTTTTCTTTATCACAGAGTCAACATTCAAATATACAGAAGTGCAAACATCCAGATTTTTACTTTACTCCTAAAATTTTCATCACATTCAGTGATATACTAATGGATGTGATAAGAGAAGGGTTTGATATTACATTATCAGTCTTAAAAGAATGAGGGCAGATTGTACTATTTGTAATTACAGGCTTTGGTATAGTCACTTATTAACTCAAATAGACTGATTATAGCCACAGTTGGATTTTGAATGCATAGCAAATATCATCTCCAAATTATGTGATATTAATATATAGATTTATAAATGTTCTAACTTGTACTCTAGGTCTTCTCTGTAGTTTTGCAAACAAGGGTTTAAAAAAATAATGGAAATATACCATTGCCTTATGTCTGTTACGATTTTATTGATTCTGATTTTGTATCATTTATGAATAAAAGAGTAGATGTTGAGTTATACATTACTCTAATAGAATATAGTTAATAGGAAATGCATATTTTTCTAGCACTATAAAGAAAAAAGCAGATGAATGTGATTGAAAGTTTCACTAGTATGGATAGCAAAGACTGCACAGTGATTGCTCATATTAGCATTATGTATATAATTTTCCAACATTTTTATTGTTATGATGTATTATGTTTGTCTGGTTTCCATGAACTAATATTAGAATTTTGACACAAGCTTGTTAGAATTGTATACATGTTGATGTTTAAATGAAGAAGAAATATGAGATGATGTGTCTTGTTAGAACACAATTTGATTTGGATTTCAAATCACTGTCTTAGATTAATTTGAATATTTGTCTGATATACTATGGGACTTGATAATGATTGAAAAGTCTTAGTAACATGGGAGCAGAATTCTTTGTAAAAAGCCTCATCAAACACATATGTGCCCACAGCTCTGCTTAGTTTGAGTAAAGAGATTTCATCTGAGATTTCCTAAAGTGAAAAAATCATCACTAAGCAGGACAACCTTATCTTATGAAATGATTTTTGTAACGAAATTAACAAAGAATCTCTTAATGCCATTTGTAACAATATAAGAATTATGAAGTTAACACTAGCATCATAAAAAAGCTGACACAATATCACATGGATCTGTTAAGAATTTATTATTGCTTTTATGGAGTTTCTCTTTTATGGGACAAAAGCTGGTTTCACTCTATAGAAGAGGGGCTAGAATGATTCACGATGCAGTCTGAGTAATTTTGTGCATTTCTCTCCTTTTCAAGCTTCAAACAAGGATTTGACGAGCCTTAAGCTGAAGCAGAATATCTATTAGACAGTGTAGATATTTTCCAGTTTTATATTTTTTCTGTTATGATGCTTTATGTATAAGAATGCTCATTTTTCTTGACTTGAAGGTAGCTTGACTAATATGCAATATAATATTGTTGTCTGAATCATCATAAAAATGTGATTGAATTAAGGATGTTAGCCATTCGATGATTTTGAGCAAATGCAAATTTAACCTGTAAACAGAAGCCAATAATATTTCAGGTTAAAGTTATATTAAAGTGAATTAAAGAATGATCAGTGAATGTATATGGTTCTGAATGATACTTGAGCTTGAAGTTTTGAAAGAATTTGGAAATAAGAAAAACGTCTATTTTGGACTAGGATCTGTGCAAGTCCAAACAGAAAGTAAAGTCTTGACCCTGAAGAAATAATTAGTAAGTTAGTAAGGTTTGAAGAGGTCAAGGTTAAAGAAGTATCACATTTATGAAGCTTTGATGAAGCCCTAAGTTTATCTAATGCTGAACCAAGGGATAAGTTCTGATCACATTCTATAATTACATCACGGTTATAAATCATGAACAGGTGATGAAAGAATTGCTTAAATAACTGGATCTGTACAAAGAAGGTGCATATAAAATAGCTAATGAGATGAGATAACAGAAGGCTTCTATATTCTAAAGTAACAAGTCTGCCCCCCCCCCACACACACACACAGAGTATCCTTGAAATAGAATAGTCCCTGAAATAGAATTTTTTTTTTTTATTAGGATTGTTACTCTCAATTTATTGATTGAGTTTCCCAAACAACAGATATAACTCCTTTTGTCTTTAATTGGTCTGACTGAGAGAACCATATGTGTTTCTCTTATGAGACAAAAGCTGGTGTTCACTCCATAGACTAGGTGTCAGAATATTTTAATCTTGTTCATTACCTGCAGATCATGCACTAAAATGAAATAGTAAGACCCATCATTGGCAGACAGAATTAAATAGGTTCAGTTACATTTTCAATTAGACCAATATTTTTGCATTCTGCATTTCCTTTAGAAAGCATCTGAAATGGCACTCTTCTGAATGTGGTCAAGTCATACTGAATAGCATCTGGTTTCAGCTTTGTCCTTACTTGCTTACAGATAAGTAGAATAGCATCTCTAAACATATCCATGTTAATCTAATTTATTCTAGCAAACAGCCCCAATTTGCAAGCCACAGTTCTGCTGAGAAGGTTGTTCATGTGTGGACTTTCATGGACATAAACCTAGATCTCAAATTTGTTCCCCTTCCACTCAGACATTGCTAGGAATCTTCACATACACATAACTTGGTTAGACACACAACAGCAAGTCCCATCTGCCATGTGTAATGCATCACACTTATCCAGATGTGGACAGTAACATACGGAGCATTTGCCAGACTTAAATTCACATTACTTCTCAATCACATTTATATTGGCCAGTATTATCCTTACATCACACATATCAGCCTAACCTATTATACTAGCATTTTGTCTCTTTACAAGTTCAGCCTCCCTAACAGTCTGAATCTCCTTTTCCAGAGTTAAATTATCTTCCAGATGTAACTTTTGAGATCCTTCAGTACCAGGCAGCATAATCACTGTTCTATCTTCCAATCATTTATCTTTTTCTTGCCAAATTCACAGTGTTCAGACAGATAATATAAATGCTTGACAAAAGCTTCAATGAACTTCCATTAGTTTGAACACATCTATGAAACTATACATGTTCATAAGTAGTGTTCCTTTTTGGTAGAAAATGATCATTGAGCTTACATATTATTGATTCATTTGAAAGACTGTGTCCCTCAGAAAATGAAAACGTACTATAAAATGCTTCCACTTACTTGCCCATAACTTTTACCTGTATTTAATACATTTTCCTTGTTAAGCTCTGATGTTATTAGAAAGTGCATGAACCTCCATCTCTATGTTGGTTAGATAAATGGAGTGTTAAACAGTTCTGGAGAATTGAATTTTGCTATTTTGGTTATTTTCCATGAAGAACAGATCCTGTGGGAATGGCACCGTGCAATTGCACTAATTTGTTTTACTAGACTCAGGACTGCAAGGTTAATAAAAGTAAAATGTTAAAATTTTACCACAAGTCTTTAAAATATGACTTCAGCTCTCTTGTAATCAAATATTGAATCTGACAGTGTGAAACTACTTGAATGCAAACAGGATTTGAAGTGAAAAAAAAAACACTAGAAAAATAAGTAAATGTTTGCAGGGGGGGGGGAGACAAGCCTTGCACCCTTCAATCTGTACTATGTATATATACTAATTCCAAGGTTGTACTATCACTGGGGAAAGGAGAAATCACTTGGATAATGTAACCCTGATCTTGTGGAGAAAAAAAAACTGTCATTCTCACACTAATAATTGCTCATGTAGAAGTCGTAAAATGTACTTAGTAGAATGCCTAATCTTAATTTAATTAGTAGGTAATGTAGCTATTCAATATGCACCTGATGAATTCATACTCTACACATTTAAAGCTGTATCGGCACATTTCATACATAACACAATTTCTAATAAATTTACTTCATATTACAATAGACAGATGTATTCAGCTCCCATCCCTGATTCTACCTGCTATACTGATTTTAGTTTTGCCTGGCTTCAGTCAATATTATTGTCTTTTTTTTTATACTTTCATTTTTCAATTTCTGTGAAATGAGTACTAACAGTAAAGTTAAACCTTCTTGACCCAACTTTCCACCTCCAGCAAGGGTGGCAAGAGCCTTGGCTAGTATCCGGAAGCCTAGGGGTGACAGATGCAGGCCATCTCTGGCAAAGCATCGAGGTCTGTCAATCATGTCATCCCAGGCAGACAGATACTAGATCCCCTTAGAATGACAGCAGAAACTTAGCCAGTTGTTGAAATCAATAATTTTCTGCTTGTACTGTGGTATCATTCTGGGTGATAGTAGGATGCTGCTCAGGACTAGGGTCATACCCGCCTGGGCTACATAATCCGAGAGTTCCATCACATCTCTTTTCATGTAGTCCAGGGAGGTATGTCTAAGGTCATTCACACACACATGGACAATGACTGAGTCATATTTGTACTTGATGTGGAGTGATCTCAGTGCATGTGTTATGTGGTGGTTCCTGGCACCTGATAGACAACTGACTGTCACCTTCTCCTTGTTAAACCTAGTGAGTGGGACATCAGTGTGCCTCACAATTGAGTCTCCTATGATTAGAACATTGGGCAAAGTGTTTTGCCTTAAGAGTTTGGGTTGAGGGGTACACTGTGGTGGTAAGCTATGTGTTCTGGGGTTGGTGTTGTGGTAGTGGAGTGCGTTTCTGTTTCGGGGGTCTCTGTTGTTTGGGTAAATGTTTATTGAGAGCCTCTATGAAGGTGGGTGGATGGTTTGTGCTTCTATGTGTGGGTTGTGATGGTTGGTGTTTTGGAGGACTGTGATTTCTATGTAGTGAGTTGCAGGTGTTGATCTTCTCCTCTTAATCAGCTAGTCCAGTCTTGGTTGGAGCATGCACTGCTTCCATTTTGGTGATATAAGTGCATCTCTCACAGGTATGAGTATTAAGAGTAAGAGGAGAGGGTTGTCTGTGTATATTAGACATTTGCCACACTGTTTCAGAATGCCCAAGTGCACCAGGTTAGCAGGAGAATGCACAGGAAATTGCCCTACGATCATACCGGGAGGGGTGGTCACAACAAATAAGTACTGGTGCTGTTACTCCTAGGTTTAAATGCTACAAAAGCCTGTTAAAGTGCTAGCCAATTACACTAATTGAAGGGCAAGAAGTAAAAGAACAAGCACGTTCTAAGGGGAAAATTAAAGAGCAGACTTTCTGGCACCAGTAATAGTTTACCTCTGCTGAGTGCCACTGCACAGTGTGCAAACATGGGCTTTTAAACCAGAAAGTTGAAAGGAATGGAAAAAATGCACAAACAGCCAATAAACTACAATTTCTGGACCAGAAACCACTTCTTTTGTTGTAGATAGGCTACCTAGTGCTTACCACTGCCGCTGATAAGCTAGAAGGCTTCCCTCCAGCACGGAAAGGTCTGGGGGGCTCAGAAACTTACAAAACAGTAGACAGCAAATCTGTATCTGAATTAGACTAGTTACAGGAAAGGTGGGAAACAAGCTTAGAACTTTTTTATTTATTTTTTTTGCAAAAATCAATTAGAACAGTAGCAAAAAATGCTTTAAATGCAGTTCAAGCTAGCACACTTGAGTGTGTAGCAATATTAAGGGAAATACAGTTTAAACAAATGCAGATAAATTAAAAAAAACGACAAAAAAACAAGTGCAGAGAGCAGTAAATTATGAAAAAATCAAAATGGAGGCACTTAGAGTATCTCTTTTCTCCTTCTTGTTGCTCTTGTAGTCTGCAGGATGCCAAAACTGAATCTTTGGAGCTTAAACAAGCATAAACCCACGTAAACATGAGCTTTTAAACCAGAAAGTTGAAAGAGACGGAAAAACTGGCCAAACAGCCAATAAACTACAATTTCTGGGCCAGAAACAACTCCTCTTGTGGTAGATAGTTGCTGCATTGCTACTTTAAACAGCTCACAAATTGCGAGAATTTTTTAACTTATTGGTTTTAAACTGTTTATGAAAGCAGCAGTCAAACCTGCCAGGATAGCACCTAACAATAAATGCTCGGTAAATCTTTAATGAGTAGACAAGTGTTGCTTGGTTCATGGCTTCATGCTACTCAGAAACATCAACAAATTGCTCATAAAAGTCAGTTCCCCAAAATTAAACTTTTAGCATGAGTCAAATAACAAGCTGCCTGCCACAAAATACTGACTGGTGCATTTATTACATTTTTTTCCCTTTTATTCGGGATAACTGTATCTTTAAGGCTTTGTTTGGTGTTCATTTAAAGGACATGCTGCAGCCAATGATGGCAAGAGGGACTCGTCTCATGAAACTACTAAAACGTCCGTGCTCACACAGCTTCAAGGAAGAACAGGTTATTATATGAGAAGAGTGGTTTACCAGCAACTACAGAAGACTTTTGTTTAACTTTGGAGAAAAAAGAGAATAAACGGGAGAGAGTAAGTCTGTGAAATGCTCTCTGTATTAAAAAAATGTGTTGCTCACCACATTGTAATTGGCATTACCTTTCTTTTTTAAACAATAATTGCACTAAAAGTTTGCAGTGCTCTACATCAGCTTACTCCCCCACCAATATGTCACAAGGGGGGTGTTTGTTTTTTTTGTACCAGACATTGTCATCGGAGATCAAATCAAACAAGTGTTTATTTTTAACATGACAGTTTTTAATTTCGTGATGCCATTTGCTCTGTCTACTGTAGATCTTAAAATAAAGTATGATTATTTTTTGCATACATTCCAGCCTTTTGACTTGATCACTGGTGCAACTATTGAAAGGGGTAACCACTAATTTCTTAGGAGAACTGTACAGAGCTGTATCAAGACAGAAGTTGTAGTGATTTATTTTATTTTGCCACATACTGTTTTACTGCATGTGTGTGTGTGTGTGTGTGTGTGTGTGTGTGTGTGTGTGTGTGTGTGTGTGTGTGTGTGTGTGTGTATATCTGCGCACGCGCGTGTGTGTGTGTGTGTGTGTGTGTGTGTGTGTGTGTGTGTGTGTGTGTGTGTGTGTGTGTGTGTATCTGCGCGCGCGTGTGTGTGTGTGTGTGTGTGTGTGTGTGTGTGTGTGTGTGTGTGTGTGTGTGTGTGTGTGTGTGTGTGTCAGTGGGGATTTTTTATTTATAATTCTGGCATAGTAGGACTAAAAATTAAGGACAGATTTAAATATCACTCTTGTAAACTCAGATAGTTGCTAAAATAACAGGTTTTGCATTACTATGTATTTTCTGAGGGATATGAAGTCTGAAATTCAAATGCATGCCATTATTTATTATTATTTAGTGACTTCAGTCTTCCTGTTGGTATCCCACAATTCCAGTGGAGTGGCAGAGTTACATGATTATGTATGCAAATTTTATTTTTGGCCAGTTGTACCTACTTTTCATGGTCTTTTGTTCAGATTTTTGATGTTTCCTGGTTGAGAGGTATGAGTAGAGAATAGGAGGAAATAGCAAATTCTGCTCTGGCAGATGAGGAGGACCCCCCCCCCCCTCAAATGGAGGCAGATATTCTTGCCACTGCCATTTGTAACTCCTGCCAGCAATGTTTAGCACCCATTTGTTGGAAACCATTAATGGCCATGCCACCTTGCTGAGCGCTAACTTGAAAGATGAAGCTCATTGTCACACTCCATGGTTTGGAGAGGGTCCCCTTGGCATCAAATGATGAGGCTGGTTATGTCCAAAGTATGATGGCAGTTGAAAGCCTACATCTATACCATTTAGTGCCTCCTCTTATGGCAATAAAGTCACATGACTGGTTGTTCCTAACCATTGGGTCATCAAAGGCAAGACTTGCCCATGATGTCACAGAAGTGGTTGGTATATGAGTAGACTCTTCTGTGGACCAGTCAGAAAGGATCCTTGCACATTTTTCTCTATTCCCCATCCTATTGTTTCCCTCCCTTATGTGTCCTTCCCCATACCCTCTTTATAGTGCAGCCCCTCCACTGTTGTCCCAACCTTATGTGTCCATACCAACCCAGTTTGTATCTGTGTTTTATGTTTGTTTGTTGTCTGCCTCTAATACCTTCCTTCAGCAACAGCTAAGCCAAAGTAGCTAAATGCATTACAAATTATGATACTGCATGGGAAATAGAAGAAATAGAATCCAGTTGTCGTAATAATAAAGGATAGTTGATTTATTAGCAGGCTTTAAAGTTACATACATTTTCTCAGTGCTTTTAAAAACAGACCATATACATCCACTTCCTTGATTTCCAAGTTTAAATTACATCGGGCAGCCCATTAAAAAAGAATAAACAATCACATGATGCATCAGATATAAAAGCACATCATATAGTAAGTTGTATTAAATAATAAATACATAAATTATTTGCAATCTACAAATCCCAGAGATTAATTGTATTGCTTTAATTTTAAAACTGGTTTAATACTGATCATAGTATTTAGCCCTGGTGGCAAGTCAGTTCTAAAATTATTAATCCATTTATACTCAGCTAATTCTGTGATATTTAATAAATCATCTCATTTATTCAAGAAAAGTTTTGAGTAACCTGAACTTAAATGTATGTTCTCTACCCATCTAAAAATTATGTTTATATAATGTTTATATAATGCATTAGTGGCAGCACATCTGAGAATCTCTGATAGGTGGGAGCATATTTTCTAAGTTTTTGATTAGTTTTTCATATGTAAAAACAATTGCATTTCACACAGTCAGCAAAATAAATCATATTTTCTGTGTAACATGTCGCAGATACCTTAAATATAAAATTATTTTAGTAATAGGATGCACATATCCATTATCTAAATTTATATATCTACAATATGCACAATTATAGCAAGGTTTTGTTCCATTTTTATTATTAAATATCTCCCTTGATTTTTCTAATACAAAATCTTTATAGGACAGGCGTTGCTTAGGATTGCTCTCTTTTTTAAAAATGAAATTAGGCTTCTCGCCCACTACCTCTTTAACTTCAGAATCTGATTTTAAATTCACCCAATTCTTTTGTATAATCTCCCTAATCCAGGAAGTATGCCTATTATACTTACAAACATATCCTAAGGTTTGCTCTCTTTTCTGTCCATTATACCTATGATTATTAACTGGTTCAGAGAAATAAGGTTGACCTAACTTTTATGTTCAGAAATTACAAAATCCATATTTTTAGTAGCTTAGTATAATAGCCTCTAATTTGGAAGTCATTAGCCATAATTTCCATATTTGGCATAAAGTTTGTATAAGAAGTATTAAGTCTACAAGCTGTCAATAACTGGCTTCTAACAATAGATGTCTTGGATGCATACTGTTCGAAAGTTAATACCTGTAGTTTGAACTTACTTTCTATGTATAGTAGTATCAAATTTACCACCATTAAACATTATATTAATATCTAAAAAATGACATTCACAGTTGAATATTTCAAATCAAATAACAGGAAGTTAGTTGTCTTCTGTAAGTTATCTACAAACATATTTAAGGCTTCAATGTCATCAATCCATATTAAAAATATATCATCAATAAAATGCTTATAATCTTCATCCAGAAAATAATAACAGCCATTACAGATGGATTCTCATCTTTCCATTTAGAAAGAACTACATTTGCATATGCATTCGCATATGGTGTACCCATCTCCACACCCACTTGTTAATAAAAATATTTATCATTAAATAGGAAGACATTATTATTCAAAACAGTATCTAACATTGAACAAAACATCTTAATTTTCTTACCTGAAAATTTACTATATTTACACAAATATTCTCTTATAGATTGAACACCATAATCATTAAGTATAACAACCAATGATGATTTAATATCCGTTGTAACTAAAATTAAATACATTTTCTTATTTCCTTTAGACCAATGGTATAAAGCACTTAGGAAATCATTGTATCCTTAATGTAACTTTTACTATAACACAATAAGCTACATAATTGTGTCTCTAGGTATTTTGATATAGCTGCTGTTACCCATTGACTTTAAGAGATTATAGGTCTCATAGGAGGTTTAGGTGCACTCTTGTGAATTTTGGCAGACCATAAATAACAGAATTACAGGAGTAGGCATATATATGCAATTATATAATTCTATAGTAATCAAATTTTCAGTCATCACATCATATAAGTAAGATGTAACTCTATGTATATCATTAACATAAAGCCTATCAACTTTCTTAAAAGTAATATAGTCTAATACAATTTCAGACATATAAACATAATTTTAAGATGGTTAGAGAACACACATTTAAGTTCATAGGTTCACAGATTCATAGGTTCATAGGTGTTTACTAGGCTAATAACCACAAGGGCTTTTTTATGCCTAGCCATGTATCCCAAATCAATGACAAGTTCTGATACCCTTGATAAGTGTAAGCATGGGCCTGGGAGATGAACTATTTACAAGTTACCTGTGTCCATTAGACAAATAGGTGCCAAACCATGGATGAATTTCCAGTTTCCCATCCAGTTGTCCAAGTTGCACTTGAATTGGGTTAGGGAGGATCTCTGCTTCACATGGATGGGGAGCCTGTTCCATAAGTGGGGCAGTCTCTGGTGTATACATACCTATCTCTCTAGCAGGTCCTATTTATATCACAGGCAAGGTTTAAGTCTTTAGAATGGGTAATTCTGATGCAGTTTGTTTTGTGGATATGCAGGAGGGTTATTAGAGTGGGGTCTGACAATGCCCTGTATGCTAGGCATAGGTCTCCCCTCAAAAGCCTGTAGGAGACAGAATACAGGGACAGGGCCTTGAGGTGTTCTGCATAGGATATATTACTTATGGTCTGTATTCTTTTAGTGGAGAACCTCTATCGACATTCCAATTGTTGGATATGCCTGGTTAGGTACATACTAAAGGGGGCATTGTACTCTATAGGTGTGATGAATGCCAAACACAGTGTAACAGTGACTTCCTTGGACTTAGATGCCATACCTTTGTTTATAAGTTGTGCAATATAGAATGATTTCCTCATCACTGTAGACAACGTGATGATCAAAGGCTAGATTTGGCCATACCTTCATTTATACGTTGTGCAACACAGAAGGATTTTCTCTCTACTGTAGACAAGTGATGGGCAAAGGCCAGATTACTATCTATGTGTGTCCCTAAGTCCCTGACTACGGAGTCAACTCTAAGGAGTGTGTTGTCAATATGATAGTTACCAGGGATGGATGACTTCCCAAAGGATACTATTATTTCTTGGCATTTAGTTTTAGTCAATGGCTCTAGTACCAGTTGTTTGTCTGTGTCAGCCCCTCCTGGAGAACATTTGTATCATTGTCAGATTCAATGACAGCTCCTAATTTGCAATCATCTACAGATTTAGTCAACCAGAGACCACTGACATTGGCATTGACTTCTGAAAAGTAAATGCCAAAAAGGAGCATTCCAAGGACTGATCCCTGAGGGAATCCACTTGTGACTAGCCTCTTTGTAGAAGTGGACTCCCCAGTTCTAACTTCCTGGGTCCTGTTTGTGAGCCAGTTGGTTATTCAGTGGGTGACATACAGGTTTGTACCTAACCTGTTGAGTTTATCAACAATGCCCAAATGGGGTATTGTGTCAAATGCCTTGGCCAGGTCAAGGTAGGCCATGTGAACGATTTTGCCCTCATCCATTGCTTTGGTGACCTTTTCAAAGAAGTCCACTAGGTTGAGTAGACATGATTTGCCCTTGACGAAACCAAAATGGGTTGAATTCAGTGTCTGGAGGTTTACTATATCTCTGTTGATCATCTCCATGATAATTCTTTCTGTGGCTTTACATATGACTAGTGAGACTTATGAGTCTGTAGTTTCCGGGGTCTGTAGATGGCCCACATTTGTGCAGAGGGATGACTGTTGCCTTTCTCCATTCATGAAGCATGAAGCCTGTTTGGAGGCCACAGTTAAATAGTAATTTCAGAGGCTCTGATAGGTCATGTTTCATACTATTTGGAAGGCTTCCTGGGATATTGTCTGGCTCCATTGATGCAGTGCTCTTGGTCATAGAGAGAGCATTAAGGACCTGTTCCCTAGTGATAGTAGGGAGAGTTATATTTGACGATATTTCCTGAGGGAAGGTTGAAGGGGAGAGAGGAGTAAAGTTGGCACTGAATTTATCAGCCAGGAGGTTTGCTATATCTTCTGGCTCAATATAGGTGGCTCCATTTACAATGAGCTCTGCACACAATTGTGTATTACCTTTGAGGTTGTGGACATAGCTAAAGAATGCTTTGTGGTTGTCCTTGGCCTTGGTGGCTAAACTTACTTCAAATCTGGCTTTGGTAGACTTTATTTGTTCTCTGAGTTGTTTGTTTAGTTTGATGAGAGTGCTTTCATCCTGCTGGGTGCTGCTCCTCTTACTTTTTGCCATGATTTAACATATAACATAATGAGATATAATAGGAGGAATCCTGTTACAAAGCTGATTGATTTTTAAAATCTGGTTTGAGCGTCCAAATCCCGTTGGGCCAGTCCTGTGGTTGGGCTGCTTGATATGCCTCCTGTCTACCATCTTGGGTGCTCCTTCCCTGCCTTAAAACACAAGGACTACCTCCCTGCCTAATCCAGAAGACACCCTTGATTTGCCTGCTACCCAGGGATCACTGAACGCTGCCGCAATAAAGGACTTATCTACTCTACGAAGTGTCAATTCTACCATCTCAGGTGCTCCCTTCCTGCCTTAAAACACATGGACTACCTCCCTGTCTAATCCAGAAGACACCCTTGATTTGCCTCCTACCCAGGCATCACTGAATGCTGCTGCAATAAAAGACTTCTCTACTGTAAGAAGTGTCAATGTATGCAGCCTTGAGCAATCAACTTGTATCCTAAAATACTACCTGTAGTTGTTAGTCTGAACGCCCATGTGTGCATTAGCAGCCTACCATAGCCCGCTTGCCACTCTCCCCCCTCTAGTTTTTAATATAGCCTTATTATAGTGTATGAGAACTACTATATCCTTCAGTTTGCCATCTCCTTTTGCCACTAGGTGGCAGCATAGACCACAGCAGACCATTCGCAAAGCATTATTCTCCCAAAATTTCTACCTAAATATAGCAGTTATTTTCCACTATTTCTCCCCATCTGTTTTATTGCTAACTCCCTCTACCCTCCTGGAATAGCCAACCCAAATTTAAATCTTGCCTACACTACTTCCCTTACAACATAGCTTCAGCCCAATCTTTATTTAAGTGTATGAGCTGCAGTTACTGATAGTGTTTTACAGTCCTCACTTCTTCTTCTTCTCTCTACCCGCTCCATTTGCCCTGTGGGCTCACTCCGCTCTCCTACCCTGCCCCCTATTCCCATCCACCCCAGCACCTCTACACTTATACTACCTGACCACACCCTCCTCTTAACAACCAATTAACAAACCAACAAACAATTAACACAAACCACCACACTTATTACTCTCCTTCTAATTCAAACCCCATTACCTCCACCCCTACCCCACCATGGCCTCAATACTACCTCCATTCAACTTGTTGTTGACCTACTCCATAATATCACTATTGCTTATCCCTTAAATACTAACTGCTTATGAACAACAAGTGATTCATGGTTTTCACTCCCCAAGAAGCCATACTATCACACTACCTGTACCTAATCAACTAGAACATCTACTTATTCCCCCATTAGCTACCTCATCAAACAAACACCTCATCAATGCTATTAGAAATTATTACATCAACCCAAAAACTAAAATAATACCAAAGCCTTCTTTATAAGTTTCTGAAATTAATCATTAAATCTCAAAGTAATCTCACCATGGATGGAGACATCCACCCAAACCCAGGTCCATCCTCTACCAATAACTCTAGCATCAATACTACCTCATCCCCTATAAACCTCCTAACTCACTCCTGGATAGCCATCTAAACATCAGAAGCTTAAATAATAACGTTCAACACCTCCATGTATTACTAGATCACCTTTCTCCTGATGTTCTTTGTCTCACTGAAACCTGGCTCAAACCAAGCACCTTAGATAATGAGGTCATACCACCAGCTTACAATATATTTAGACATGACCGTACTGCTAAAAAGGGAGGGGGTAGCTGTTCTCTACAAATCCATGCTAGAAATAACCATTGACATCCATCAACCTTTCCAAAATACTAATGCTGAAATCATTACTACTAAACTACACATCAATAAAAGCAAAACTATATATATATATATATATATATATATATATATATATATATATATATATATATATATATATATATATATAAAATCTGTGTCTACATTGCCCCAGGCAAAAACATACTATTGCTTGAGGACATACTAAACTGGCTATCAAATAATTATCCCCAAGAAACCATTGTACTCGGAGATTTTAATATAGACTGGTACTCATGCTCCTCTGAACCCCCCACTTACCACATTACCCTTTATGGTTTCTCACAAGTCATATCCTCCCCCACTAGGATCACTAAACCTAATAATTAAGAAACTATATTAGATTGGATTGTATAAAGTCAAAACCTTGCCTGATGACATAAGTGATCACCATCTCACCTATATTATCAGGTGAAATCCACAAACAACCCACCTACAAAACAATCAGGAACAAGAAAAATTTTAACCTTAAGAATATCCAAACAGACCTTAAACTTTGCAACTGGTTAGTACTTAAACATCTCCCACTAGAAGAAGCTGTAAAATACTTTAATACTAAATTCTTATCTATCCTAGACAGCCATGTTCCACCCCGTACCATTAGGACTAAAACGAAAAGCACCTCATACATTACAGCTGCAACTAGGCAAAAAACTTACTAAGAAATAAAGCTTGGGCCACTTGGCGTGCCTCAAAAAACCTCACAGATCAACTCCATTATAGACAATTAAGGAATGACAAAAAAAATCTGTCACTACTGACAAAAAAAACTACTATCACAACCTACACCAAAAGCACCAGAACAAACCAAATAAATCCTGGGGAACTCTAAACACACTGCTCCATCCAGGACTATCTACCACCCCGTCCCCTCAACTTACAACTCACATTCTCCAGCAGAGGTAGCCAACTCCTTCAATAGCTTCTTTACAGAAACTATCCAAAACCTAGCCAATAACTTATCCCCCAGTGCACCAAATCCATCAGCCTCTACACCCATTTTCCAAACTACCTTCAAATTTCAACCAGTCTCAACTTCATTTATCCTTACTCTAATTAGAAAACCAAAACCAACTACCCTTGCCACTGATCTCCTACCAGCAGACTACCTACAAAAAGCAGCAGATGCTGTAGCCTACCCTATATCCATTATGATTAACTGATCCATATCTGAAGCTACCATTCCCACTACCTGGAAAGTATCCCATATCATTCCACTCCACAAGGGAGACAGTTCCACTGACATCTCAAACTACAGACCCATAGCAATACTTTCTCCTATAGCCAAAATTCTGGAAAAAGTTATCCAAAAACAACTCCTAGCCTATCTTCTTGATAACAATCACCTGTAAAACTCTCCACATGGCTTCAGACCAAACCACAGTACCACCACTGCCCTACTCTCCTTCACCAATGCCATAAATCATAACCATAATAGCAATAAACTCTCCTCAGCCATCTTCCTAGATCTTTCCAAAGCTTTCGACATAGTAAACCATCAACTTCTCCTGCAAACCCTAGAAAAAAATCTCTCTAGACACCCATGCTATACGATGGTTTAAGTCATATCTGGGAGGTAGACAACAGGCAGTCCTGTGGAAAGATAACTTATCTACCCTTTTACCTATAACACTTGGAGTCCCCCAAGGATCCATCTTAGGGCCCCTGCTATTTTCCATATTCATTAATGACTTGCATAAAGTAATACCAGACACTACCTGTATTCAATACGCGGACAACTCAACTCTAATCTCTTCTGCTACAACCCCAGAAGAGCTACTGACACTGTCTCAAAACACATTTAGCATGGTTGAAAATTGTATTTTCTATTGCCGTCTCATACTAAACCTCAAAAAAAAAAAACTGCTGCTGTTCTCCCCATCTCATAAGACCTCCTCTCTAACCTTATCCATTACATCTAACAATGGCACTATTATCTCACCAGACCCCTCAACCAAACTGCTAGGAGTTATAGTCAACAACAACCTAAAGTTTGATTTGCATATCGACCACACCATCAAAACAGTAAATAAAAAAACTTTGCTCTCTACATAGAATCAAGCCCTTCTTAACTCCCCTAGCCAGAACTATTCTTATTCACACTCATCTCCTATCCACACTTCTCTATGTCTCCCCCTTATTCACCAACCTGAATAAAACCTCCTTGAACAAGCTCACAACCTGCTATAATCACATTGCCAGATTTGCTACCACCTCTACCTATAGGACCCATCATTGCCACAACCTCAAACTACTAAGTTGGCTTGAACTACCTAACCTTCCACTAACTAACCAACTAATAATAGTCCACAATATTCTCTACCAGCCAGAATGGATGCCCGATCTTAAAACTCTCATCACCCCCTACCATAACCTTAAAACTCTCTGATCCTCTAACAAAAAGTTAGCTTTCACCTTCAAAGCAAACAACTCAGCTGGGGAAGCTCTGTTTATGAACTCAATTGGTAAAGTCTGGAACTATCTTCCTACAGAATTAACCTTACAACCCTCTCCAACCCAATTTAAAAATACCCTTACTCAATACTTCACTTTGCGATGGCTCTGTCCTTGTTCTAGCCCTGACTAATCCCCCACACTTTACTACTGTGCACCCAACTAGGGTCTCTTAGCAGTGTCTCTAAATCCTACCTATATTACTCTGTACTAACATGTGCTTAAGTGAAATCTAGAACATATTTTATGTAACTTACAAAGAAACACACAAATTTATATGAACCTCTTGAATGCTGGGCTGGCAACTTGGAAAATGACCTACAAATATATTGTATAACCTCTGTCTTGAATTATTCTTATAGTGGAACGGTTTCATTATGTAAAGATGTAAAAATTTCTTTGGATTGTATTTCTCTATTGTATTTTACAGCGTATTATGTTGTCTGTCTTATGTCTACTGTATGGAGCTTTTCTCCCTGGGCCTCCACTGAAAATGGAGATATAACCAGTCGGACCTTCCCAGTTAACAAATGTAAAATAAAATAAATAAAATAAAATAAATTTTGTGATTCCATTAGAGTGGCTTGTTTTTTGAGTTTGTTCTGTACTTCCTACTCGTGGGTACAGCTGCCTCATTGCAGCTATGAACAGGGTTCAGGGTTATTCAAAAAGTTTTCTTGAATAAATAAGGAGGTGATTTACTAAATATCACAGAATTAGCTCAGTGTAAATGGATTAATTATTTTAGAGTTGGTTTGCCACCAGGGCTAAATAGTTTTAAAATTAAAGCAATATAAATGATAACATTTTATCTCCGGATTTTGTATATTTCACATAATTTATTTATTATTTAATACAACTTACTATATGACGTGCTTTTATATGTGATGCATTATGTGATTATTTATTCTTTTTTAATGGGCTGGCTGATATACTTTAACTCAGAAATCAAGGAATTGGATGTGTATGGTCTGTTTTTAAAAGCACCGAGAAAGAGTTAATGTAACTTGAAAGCTTTGCTAATAAATAGGCTATCCTTTGTTATTAAGACAGTTAGATTACATTTTCTTCTGTTTATGGTCTACTACCTTCCCTATGCCCTCCAGTTTTCCCATACAAGCTCCTGGTAACTTTCTCCATCTATCTTTCTTCTTCAAATATATAAAATGCCCTCCTATCCTGATCCCCCCAAAAATGCCCTGTCTCTCTCATCTATAATTCTTTATGGTTACTTCTCTGCTTGCAATTCCCCTTTTTTTATACGGTTACCTTTTCTATATTTCCAGTTCATCCCCATGTATATGAAGATCTGTGTTGGCACTTTCCTGTACTTTGCATTAGTGGCATGCTGACAGTACACAAGATGACACCATGAGGTCTTTGCTAATAAATTGGCTATCCTTTATCCTTTAGTGACTCTATAGTCAGGCACACTGATGTCCCACTCAACAGGCTGCACAAGGAGAAAATTACAGTCAGCTGCCTGTCAGGTGCCAGGATCCACCACATAATGCATGCACTCAAGTCACTCCACAAGTACAAACATGACTCTGTCATTGTCCATGTTGGAGTGTATGTACCTCCCTGGACTACATGAAAAGAGACATGGAAGAGCTCTCAGATCATGTGGCCCAGGCAGGTAGGACCCTAGCCCTGAGAAAGAGTTAATGTAACTTGAAAGCTTTGCTAATAAATCAGCTATCCTTCTTCCTGCCTTCGACCAGAATGATACCACAGTATAAGGGCAAAATGATTGACTTCAACAATTGGCTAAGCTTCTGGTGTCATTCAAAGGGGATCCAGTATCTGTCTGCCTGGGAAGACATGATCGACAAACCACAATGCTTTGCCAGAGATGATCTGCACCTGTCACCCCTGGGATTCAGGTTACTGGCTAAAGCTCTTACCACCCCTATAGTGCCTTTTTTAGGCAAGGTTCAAAGGACAAAACCACCACCATAACAGATTCAAGCATGCAAAATCTGAAGGTAATGCTACTCAATGCTAGAAGTCTAAACCTCAAAATGCTCTCTCTTGAGGCACTCCAAAATGGAGAACATCTATATCTGTGCATTAACTGAGACCTGGTTCAAGGCTCCAGAGAGCACCCCTGCAATACCAGGCTACAACTCTTACCACACTTTTCGGCCACCAAACCAAGACCGAAACACTAAAGGTGGAGGAGTGTCCATATTCACCAAGGATATTCACAACTCCAGGCTAGTTGCCCAACACAATGTATCTGAAATTCTCCAGGTGCAACTAACATTAGGTAAGACTGCAATCCAAATTGTAGCTTGCTACAGATCCCCCACTATGTCCCACGATTCTCACTACACCTTTCTAAACATACTGGAAAATATTAAGATACAACCAAACACCCTAATACTGGGTGATATGAACTACCCTGCTGGTAACTGAGAAAACTGCTCGGGTACCAATACCTTTTCACAACTGTTCTTGGAATTCATAAATTCCAATGCTCTGGATCAATTAATCCATTGTCCCACCAGGGGGTCCAATATCCTAGACCTGGTCATTACCAACATAGGAGATAGATGCTCCACACCAGTGGTCACCCCCTCAATGGTCTGACCATAAGCAACTCACCCTTGACATCCACATCCCACCCCCACCCCCCAGTAAGGAAACCTCCATAAAAAACTTCTCCAAAGCCAACTTCATGCTACTCAAGTCAGAAGTGGCAAACCTCATGACACCTATGCAGACGAGATCTGAAAGTTCGACTGCTGACTCCTACACTAAGGCACAGTATGAGCACATCCACTCATGCATAAATCATGCCATCCCAAATAGAACCAAGATGCTCTCCTCCAAAAAAAGGAAGCCAATTTGGTGGTCCCCTGCCATAAACAAATCATACAACAGAAGGAAGAAACTGTTACAGAAAAGAGGAAAATCCCAGGATGCAAAAAACTCCCTTACCAGCCCCAGTAAGAAGCTGAGATCCCTCATAAAATCCTCCAAAGCTAGTTATGAAAATAAAATTGCCAAAGACAGCACAAGGCATTCTATAGTTATGTCAAGAATCTAAATGGCAATGCTCAGATCTGCTCTGAGCTACAACAGAATGGCATTAAATATACTGATCCCAAGGATATTGCCAATATGCTGGCAGATCGATTTAGTGCCAACTTCACCCCCCTCTTGTCCCCTAAAGGGCCAATCTCAATACCAGAAGATTGCTAAATTCCAGTAATCATGGCCACACAGGTAGAAACCACACTCTGCAAAGCTAAGAATACAGCACCCATGGGACCAGATGACATCTCGGCCTGTGTACTTCATGAACTACAAAATGACTTGGCACCTCACCTAAGTGTCATGTTTAATCATAGCCTCACCTCAGGCTTCGTGCCCACTAAGTGGTGCACAGCTACAGTTATCCCACTCCACAAGGGGGGATCCACCTTGGATCCCGGGAACTAATGTCCCATTAGTCTGATGAGCCTGATCTGCAAGGCCATGAAATGCATTATCATGAAACTTATAAATAAAGACATTGACAACCTTCAAACACTGGACCTCGCCCAGTTTGGGTTCATGAAGGACTGATCTTGTCTCGTGAACCTGATTGACTTCTTCGAATCAGACTCCAGAGCTGTGGGCAAGGGTAAGGCAGTCCACACAGCCTATCTGGACCTCGCCAAGGCCTTCGACACCATCCACCACTCTGGAATCATAGATAAGTTTACTAAGCTGGGCATAAAGCCCAACTTGATGGGTTGCCAACTGGCTTACTGACAGAACCCAGACTGTAAATGTAGCCGACTCCAAATCCATCTCTAGACAAGTGACAAGTGGAGTACCTCAGGGTTCAGTCCAGGGACTGCTCTTGTTTGGCATCTACTTCTCTGAAGTACAGGCCAACACTAAAAAACTCTGGCTAACAAAGTTTGCAGATGACTGCAAACTGGGAGCCATTATTGAATCCCCAAATGATGTGGATATTCTACAAAAGGGCCTTACAGAAACAAATGATTGGTGCCAGAGCCATGGACTCAAGCTTAATGCCAAGAAATATATAGTTATCCCTTTTAGGAAAAACCATGTACCAATGAATTACCACATAGATGGCAGTACAGTAAACACCAAAAGTGTGATGAGAGACTTAGGGACACAGGTGGACAGTGGTCTCACCTTCGATAACCACATTGCCACAATAGTCAGGAAATCCTTCTATGTGGCACACCTCATAACTAAGGACTTTTCATCTAGAAAAAAGGAGGTCATTGTCCCACTGTACTCATCCCTCATTAGACCCATTATAGAGTACAACGCCCCATTTGTTATGTACCTCACAAGACATCTGCAACAGCTGGAAAGGCTGCAGAAATACCTCACTAAAAGAATCACAGGCCTAAAGCAGATGCCCTATGCTGACCGTCTAAAAAAAACTCCAGCTATACTCTGTGGCATATCACCTACTCAGAGGCGATCTCTGCTTAACATATAAGGCCATGTCAAACCCTGAGCTGTTGGACATGCTCTACTTAAAGAAATCCCAATCCCTCAGAGCCACAAGCTCCAGGGATCTAAACCTTGTCATCACAATGAACAAAACATGCTGGAGGGCTAGGTTCCTGACCCAGATACTCCCCATACTCTGGAATCGACTGCCCATATATGTCAAGCAGAGTGCCTCCTTGGCCCTCTTCTAAAGGAACCTTGACGATTGGATGGGAGATAAGAAATTCACTCCGGGGATCATGTCAGTCTCCCTGCTAGACAGGGGTCCAGGGAAGTAAATATTGTGGGAAGAAATATCCAGGGAATTGTTATGGCTAGGTTTGTATAGGCCCTAGGGCCGATAGCCTAGCACCAACCTATGAACAAATGAGTATGCATAGCCTCAAGCACACCACCTTCTTGTTCTGGTCACATTGGTCACGAGTTGTAACAGAGTCACTCCTTTTCTACAATTCAGTATTGTGACTGCTGCAAGTAACATGACAGCACTAATTTACTATGTATAACTTTTTGAAGAACTTTAGCACTATGCCAATCCTAATACATAGCAAAGTAGCAATAGGCCACATTGTACTACAGAATCCTAGACACTTATTGCTATACAGTGACAAACTGAATGTTGCTAAATACTCCTCCTTAGTTAAATACTGAGCTAATACAGTCATAAAAATCAACAAAGTTAGTTAGCACGTGCATGTGGATATTGAACTATATTAGTGGTTATCAATTCAAATAGATCTATTTTTGTATGCATCAGTACATAATTGCAGGAGACATCTATCAAAATGTTTGCTTACAAAACTGATAATGCACCTATATTTATTGATGTTTTGAATGGTAACAGAAGCAGTTAGCTAATAATAAATAAATGAGTGGCAAGGAAAGTTAGAGTTGTTATCTTTGCATGAGGATCTTATACTATTCTACAGACATTAAGCAAATATATTCATAAGTGAACTAGTTCACCAGCCTAAACTAAAAAATCATAATAAATTTCAATAACAAAATTGTCTAATATGATCATATTACACCAGTTGCTCAGTGAGGTGACAGGAAATAATTTGGACAAAGGATAATATGCTATGCTCTTTATAATAATGTCTAAAGTGGAAGGATTTTTGTCTGAAGTTGAGATTTTTAAGGGTATATTTTTGCAAAGAGATTATCCAATTTTAATAATTACAAACATACTTGATGATGTTTTAAAGTATAGGTATACAAAATTTCCTATTTTAACTACTGACTGGTTTCATAACAATGACACTAAATGCGTTTCTGAACAAAGGGACACAAAAGCACCTCTTCCTTACTCCCCTAGCATAAATTGATTACAAATATTATTAATGTTAATTGACCAGATATGCTTGGTTCTGAATTTTTTGTTAAAAGATAGGGAAAGGAACAGATTTTTGTACTTAAGACCAAGAAAAATATGACAAATATTTGATATGCACAGATGTGGTAACTGTGGTTCTGTTTTTGAAAAGGCCAACATTACAGTATTTAATATCCTATACCCATCAATTGCATTATAATTATCAGATTTCTGGTATTGTGTATGTGAGCATTTGTGAGTCCTGTAATGCCTTTTATGGTGGGAAAATTGAAAGGCAATTAAGGCAGAGGATTTATGAACATTATGACAGTACTGCCAATGAATACCTGAATATAACTGATCTGTGGTAGAATGTACTCTGTTGGACAGACAAAGAAATAAGCACATCCGAGCAGAAGCCTAAGTAGCACCAATTAAGGAGAATGTTTAACACAACAGATTATGATCATTGGGGCACATTTTCAGCAAAGCAGAAGACAGTCTTGCGAAGACAATCTGGTGAAAATGATTTGGGTCAGATAGAATGTTTGTAAAAGGAAATGAGGGTGTTCAGCAAAGAGATGGATGGATTGTGTGAGAGAAGACCTGCAAAAGTCAGAAGTGACTGTTGTAGAAGGAAGAAAAGTAACACTGAATTGAGATGGTGAGAGTTGATGCGACACCCTGACCCATGTAGACAATAGGAAAAAGGGAATTGATGATGATAGTGATTATGAAAAGCACTGCATGTAAGTACAGTAGTCATTGTAGGAATTTCACTAGATTCTCATTTTTTATTGTGGAAAAAGAGAATAAACAGCCAAGAGATGGTTGGTGGGAGAAGGGAGAATACATTAATATATATATATATATATATATATATATATATATATATATATATATATATACATACATACACAGAGAAACATTTTGGCAGATTACGTTCAATGGTACCAAGTCTCCAGCATTAAATGATGGCATGGCTTTAAAAAGTTTTTATTTATAAAGCCAGCAAAACTGTGATTATTTATGATGAGGCTGTTTCATCATTCTATTTTTATTTGAATGCTTTTCCATGTTTTGATGTTTTGCTTATTACATAATTTTCTTCTAACAATGATATATGACTTTATTAACATATTTTGTATATACTTTTTATTCAACAGTTTTAGTTTAGGATAAATCACATGATGTTGTTTATAATCATAGAAGAATATGTAGACTCAGACTATAGGAACAGGTAACTGTTTACACAAGGAATTTATCTTTTGGCAGTGGTGTATAAATAGCTCTAAAAGTTATTTTAGAGGCCTGACTTAGTAACAAGTACTGTCTATTCCCATCGTTTTTTTTTTTCAATTTAACCTAAATACGTCAAACATAGTAATACTGTACTGTAACACCATCTAGAATCTGAGTTAATTAAACCTGTCTTATTCTTTTCTGCCATCTCAACTCTTCTGCTGACCCTGACTAAACAAGTCCCAGCTAATTCACTGTACAGGCTGCATAGGAACTATCAGTCTCCAGCAACTATCACCCAAGCCTGAAGTTCATTCTTGAAAGGACAGAGAGTGTGCAGTCAAAGTAGATATGTATGTGAAACTTGGTAAAACTAATGTAAACTAAAACTTGCAGCTTGTAGAATCAGACTATAGGGACAGCAGAGTGCCCATGTACACTCATCTGAAAGAGGTAGCTATATTGCTGCATACTCTGTACTAGAGAACATGTTTCCACAGAACCCCCCGGCAACACCTATACCACTGGTATAGATTACATCCTATAATAATGAGAATCAGTTTAGCAGTTTTTTTTGTAGTCCAAAATAACTGGCAATACTTAGTTTGTTATCATCCTAACTCCACCTCCACCAAAAGAGGACAAACTATTTGCTTTGCTTTCTTTTTCAGACAACTCCCTTCTCCTTTTCTTCCTTTATTGCAGTATCTTGCAGCTAACTCTCTAAATACTTAATACATACAATCTCGGCTTACTCTTCCTGGGCTTGTCCACTGCTTCCTGTAATTCTCCTTTCCCCCTATCAGCTTCCATTTTACACTGTTCAACTTATAAATTTATCTCTGGAAACATTCTTACCTTTTGCCATAGCCAAAGCATACTGATTGTTTTCCTCAACTCTTACTTTGCTGATTCAGTGGTTTGACTCTGCTCTACTCACTCTTGTCATGCTTGTCCACTCTCTGCTCCCATAACCTACCCCTAATTCACACCCACCCCTCCTTCTCTGGATTTAAAATATCTCAACTCTTCCTTCATCTTATCTCTGCATCAAAACAATCAGAACATAATACAATCACAGTTGCCTTACAATCAGCATCTCTGACTCAATTATTCAAAGTTCTGTAACCTTTTCTTTTAGAAGTTATACTACTGTAACTAGAACTACTCTTGCCCTGTAACATTTTACAGTGCAAACTATCTTTAGCAAAATCTAACTTACATATTATAAAAAAATGGCTCTGGCTCAAACCCTATTAGTGTGCCTCCTCAGCATATTAGCACTTGAGTAAATGTAATTAATAGCCCTACAAACCCATACTCACTACATAAACAGTTGTCTATCAATCAACACAGTACTCACACTGTGCCAGCAAACCTTCTTAGAATTTTTTTCAGTTACAGGTATTTTAAATATAAGTATGTTATATATTATTAAATATAACTATGTTACCATAAGAAATCCAGTAAAACTAAATCACAAATGCAAACCTATGTATACAGATTGAGACAAGATAGGTAAAGCAATTGGCTGCTATTTTTAGGTGCTCATTTGGAAGGTCATCAGCCGAAGAAGAGCATGGTTTAAGTTTGTTTACAGGTAATTTTATATAGGATATAGGCATGGGTTTGAAGGGGAAAGTGGATGTGGTGATATGTGGCTGTTGGGCAGGGTTGGGATTAGATCTTGAGTAATCCTTGGTGAGAGATTCTATACTGTCTATAAAATAAAAGTTGAACTGTATTGCATTTTCAAGTAGTGAGTTATTGGGAGAGGGGGGTGAGATGAATATTTGGCTGGGATGTCAGATTTCTTTAATAGATATCCAAAAAATTTTAGGGTTGTGTTTAGTATTATTCTGAAAATTAATATAGTATAGTTTTTTGTCTTCATTTATTTGCTTTTAGTATGATTGAAAAGCATTCTGAAGTTTTTAAAGTATTGAAGTGTATATTTTTGCCATTATTTCCATGATTTTTCTCTATCCTGCATTAGCATACTACTCTTTTTGGATAGCCAAATTGTGTTACTTTTTTATTCTCTTCCTTCAAGGAGGTGAAAGGGTATTTAGGATATTTAGAAAAGTATTAAATTTAATTACAACATCATTTAAGTGGAGGATTTTTAGGAAGTTCCAGTTAAGAGATGATAGCATAGTGATGAACATTTCTGGTTTAAACTTGGAAGAGATACATGTTTTATAACTATGCTGTTTAACTGGATGTGTGAGATATTGAGTCATATAGAGAGGGAGATGCTGAGAGAGTCTAACAATATACCTGTGATGGAGTATTTGCTAGGATCTGATACTAGGATCCAGTGTAATAGTGAATGTGATGTCTTGCTATAATGTGTGGGCCTATTAATTAGTTATGTGTATCCATATAAGCTCATGCTAGATGTAGGGGAGTTAGAGTTTATGTCCAACCAAATGACATTCATATTACCTAGTAAGATTTTCTTATTGTGGAAATGTTATGCATATCCAGTATAGGATATCTTCTAGTATAACTGTATTGTTCCCAGAAGGGATATAAAGGACAATAATACATATTTGTTTATAATTGTTTATTTTGAGAAAAGCAATAAGAAGCTCTGCTGAACTGAAATTTGGTGTTGGTTTGCTGTAAGGGGAAATGTGCTAGGTAATGGGAAATAGTAAAGCAATACTACTACCTTTCCTCTTTATATTGTCATTACAGATAATATTATAGCCAGGAGGTATAACTTCAGAGTTGTTTATGCTGGGTTCAATCGAAGTTTCAGTTACAGTGAGAACATCAGGCTTGTGTTGGGTAATCCAGGCATGCAGTTCAGTAGTTTTCTTCCTTATACTTCTAACATTTATTGCAGCAAAAATTAGATCAACAGAGTTGGGTATTGGCTATTGTTGGGTTAGAGAACTGTGAGAGAGAGAATTATCTTTATGTTCATTGTGATAGGAATGGCCAGGATTAGGGTATATATCTGCTCTTAGAAAGATTTTAGTATATTAGCAAATTTTGTATACTTGTTTTTTGGAGAGGATTCTTGCACGTAACTTTGTTTTGGTTTGAGTTGAAGTGCAATTAATCAGCCTACATTTGGAATAAAGGTGAGGGGCAATATTAAATAGGTTTGGTAGAATAGGGTGGAGAGTGTAAAGTGGAAGTAAGGATAGGTGGTTGGGACAAAGTTGGAGAGCTGTTGCAATATATTACAGAGTCATTGTAGGATGAAAGATGACACAGTAGGAGGAGAAGAATAGAGGATAAGCTGCGGAGTAGGATAATTAAGTATAGGAATCTATATTTTATAGATATCAGGTAGAGAGGAAGTAGCAATAAAGAAGGAGAAAAGAAGTTGTAGGACAGTAAGAAAATCAGTGATGGTCGATTCTTTAAGTTAGAAGAGGATAGGTAAGGAGAAGTATTTCCTATAAAAGAAATGAGGGAGGTTGCCCTGGTATCTTCTCTGGAATGTAAGGAACAGAGGGCTATTAAAGGCTAGAGTATATTCATGACCCTCTGGTCAATTTATTTATTTATTTACATTTGTTTACTGGGTTCAGCAGAGACCTGCCCCGGGATTCATGAACCTTGCGCCAGGCGCACGCATAGCGTAGGCGCCACAATGCCAGATATGGCCGCCGAGCGATTCAGGTATGATCCAATTCCACGTGTATTACCGGCGTGCGCCTGAGTTGCGCCGCCTCCGGCGTAGGTATGTTAAACACCCCATGTGCAGTGTTGCACCATGCAAATGAAGGCATATAGCGATCCACGAAGTGGCGCAGGCGTAGCATAAGGGCACGGCAATGTAAACCAAAAAAAAACCTGTTTACATATATCCAAACATGACATAGGAGTAACGGAAGGCTGTCAACGTCAGGTATCATACTGGTGCAATATGCCAATGGCGAAAGACACCGAGAATGTCAAAAGAAAACATGCACAAAATGTAAATAATGACATAAATGGTATGTCCGCAGAAACCACAGCAGAACCCCAGGACATGTCCGCGGAAGGTGCGAAACAATGAAATAATATGACAATGTCATAAAAGAGCAGTATAATACACATCAGCTTCACAGCCACAATACACCATAGTATGCATGGAAAGCCACAACCACAGCGCAAGGGTTGCCAAGGGGTGGCGGCAGTGTTCGGCGCCATAACCATGTATTAGTAGTCAATGCCATGCAAATGAGGCAGATAATACTGAATCGCAAAACCCCCGCCGGCGTAAGGCTGCACCAAACGGTGCAGCAGTAATACACCGAGGAGTGGCCCAGAGGGAATACATGTCAACCGCACAGGGGTGTGCCACTGCAGGAGGAAGCACATTGGAGCCCAGCAAACATGGGCTGTACAATGCACATCACAGCAGCAGGACCGGCGTGTGAGGAAATAGATGCGCTGAGAGTACACAATGCGCGCAGAGATGCATGTGCACGAGGATGACTACGTTCCCCCAACCCAGTCATGTGACGGCCGCCCCGTCAACAACCACGGATACAGGAAGGTGATGCTGAGAATATGAGGAAATGTGGAAGCAGTGTAATTGGAGTCGTAATGAGCAATCAACACCAATCAACCCACGAAGGGCAATTGGCGGCAGCTGACAACTCTGCATGCAGAAACCCGCAAAACGGGAAAGGGGAGGCATATGAATGCAAAGAAAGTAGGGGATGTAGCAGAATTGCAAAGAGTGAAGAACCGATACAGCACAGCCAAGTAGAGAGGTAGCATAATGGCGGCGGCAGACAAAATGCATGATATGCCATGTCCCAGAAACGACACATGACAGGGCTCTGCAGGATGCAATCCAGGAAATAGTAGGTGCAACGTGCAGAAACAGTAAGGTAAGGTCTAAAGCTAAACCAATGCAGGCAAGTGTAATGTAACACCAAAGGCAACAGCGTTGCAGTGCCAACGGTAAAACACGGAAGATAATCCACAGATACGGCCGCACAGACACACCCAATGACATCACCGGGTATACAGCACAACAGTATAAAGTGTGAATGCACACAACACACAGCGCGTATTCCCAAACGCCGCACTTTAGGGTGTAAACACACGGGGAACCTTTAAAATGTATATGTTGGGTGCCGCCGTGGCTGTGATACATCAGCATGTGTCAGAGACAGACGGAGTTGCAGAGGAGGGTGCCGACAACTACCGTAGGCCTCAGAGGAGAAGGAGAGTGTTCAGACCAAGGGTAACCTACCAGGGGCTTCAAGACCTGGAGATAGTAGAGCATTACAGGGTGGACAGGGACACGTTACAGCAAATAGCGGAGCTGTGCCGGCCACGCCTGAGAACAAGAAACAACAAAGGGGAGCCCATCCCAGTGGACACAAAGGTATGTGTAAGCTTGCGAATACTGGCTACAGGTACCTTTCAAAGGCCAACCGGGGATATAATGGGCATCTCACAGGCATCAGCATCCAGGGTACTACACCAGTTTCTGGATGCCATGTTACGACATGCCCATGAGTATATTATACTTCCCCAGATCTCAGGAGGAGTTGGCTAGCAATATGCGCCACTTCCACCGTGTGGCACAATACCGGAGGTACTGGGTGCGATAGACTGTACGCACATACAAATCAAGTCACCACCCGGGGAGCAGGGTAGACGCTACATAAACCGCAAGGGATTCCTCTCCATCAATTGCCAGGTCGTGTGCAATGCGCAGGGCATTATCATGGATGTGTGTGCTGGCAGCCCTGGAAGCTACCACGACTCCCATATCTGGCATGCCTCACAGCTGTATCAGGTATTCGCCAGGGGGGACATCACACAAGGTCACCTTGTGGGGGATGCTGGCTATGCACTGGAGCCGTGGATGATGACACCCATCAGAAATGCACACACACACGTGCAAGAACGCCATAATGAGGCACACGCACAAACCAGAATAATCATAGAGCGTGTGTTTGGGATGCTGAAATCACAGTTCCGGTGCTTGGATACATCCGGTGGAGCCCTGCAGTACTCTCCAGGCACATGTGCCCACATATTCATAGTATGTGCCATGCTACATAATATGATCCTGCGGAAACAGCTGCTGCAGGGACATAATGGTGAAGGGCCACAAAGCCCACCACAACTGCCAAGGCAAGCACAGGCACAGAGAGTCCAGCGCCATGAACACACTGTGCCAGCCCCAGTAGGCAGACGGAGGCGTACCCAATATGCCTATGCCTTGGCAAAGAGGGAACGTATAGCACATACTCTGACAGCGTAGGCCCCATGGACTGACACCTCCCTACCTGCACACACAGTGAAATGGACGGCACACAAACATGGCCGCCCATAATGTGTACCGTATGGGTGATCCCATGTGTGACTCCAACATAGGTAGCACCCAAACACTGCACACCCAACAGCCAGCGGAGCATGGAACGCCAACACCTCAACCATACGTGGGTCCTACAGCAGACGGCGTTGCCATATGCTGCCACGTTCGCCGCAAGGTGTATACATATGTACCTATGTGCATACACAGATATGGGGATAGATATCATTACACACGTAGAAATATATGTACACATACACATATATAAAGTACAACAGGTAAGACAGGGAATCAGAGGGATGCAAGGTGACAGAGAAGTAAGACGCGATATCTATACATAGTAAACATAGTGAACGACAACCTGAGTATCCGGGAGGGTTGACAGAACAGGGAATGCCACCCATGGAAAGGTCAACCTACCTAAATGCATAATTGCGAGTCGGGATGATCGCCAGGCCACGGTACAGTAACAGGACATGTGCGGGTAATATTATTAGGATATGAGGGCGGAGGTAGACACCGCCGGTGATGTGGGCAACGTAGGTACTGTGTGCAACCGTCCCTGTGACAGCGGCAGTATGTGTATGTGTGCGGTGAGGGTGTCGTGTGTTCCGTTGTGCGAGTGTAATGTGTGTGCCACTGTAAAATGTGTATGTAGGTGACATGTGACAGGCGGAGTGGAATAACATGTGTAGGCATACAGTATAGGAACCACAGGCGTATGTACAGCAGTACCCCCAAAGTAGTACTGAGAGCCCCTCCCTGGCTAGGTGCGTGGCGACGTAAAATGATGCAAAGCGAAAATGTCCCAGAATGTACCACAGGACTATAGCCAACATGAAATGCAAAGGACGTATGTACAAACCATGACCGTATGTATGGCACCGATATGTTAATTGCAAAACGATACGTCGGCAACGTTACACAGCAATAGTCATGTACCGCGGAAATACGCATGTGCTACCCTGGCACCGATCGTGGCTACGTATCGGCCTGTAAACACCGCTGTGTGTTCTACGAGTGTCAAACAAGCAATCGCCACCCGAATAGGTGGCAACCGGTAGCATACAGGCCGTCCCAAGTACAGGACCACAATGACCGTAAATATCCGGGACAAAATGCCAAGGGATAGTCGGCACGTATGAACAGCCGCAGATATACTACCGATGTGACGGAGGAATACATGCAGGAAGCACACATGCAGGCGATACCGACACCAGACGACATCAACAAAACCTACACTCCCAGAACAACAGACAGGTAACTTGCAGCTCCCCAGGCAGGGATGGAGCACACACACAAGCATACCGTGTATGTAGAAATGCAATGCCCACAACCCGTACCCGTCACCCACAACCACCGATATACCCCATCGCAGATATCAAAGGGATACAAGCCGCAATAGCAGCAAAAACATACAGGCAGTCAATGACAGCGGCATAACCGCAACATCTCGCGTGGGAAACACTATCAGCAGTGGATGCATACCTGCATCCTTTGTGTAAAGGAATACAAGAGCTATGTTACACATCCGAATGCAAAACGCCATCGACAGACGCCGCCAGGACAGGGACACCCACATGTCGAACATAATACCATACCCAACACACACAATCCACGGCTAACACCACTGCGAAATGTACCTGACGCCACACATAGTGGCTGCAGTCACACATAATGTAACACAATACAGACCATCTCCACGAAGGTAGTGCAAATAACCAACGCCCAGGCGGGGAATGAACCATGCCCTAGTTACGACGCGTACTGTACGAATGGAGTAGATGCACAGGTGATATGCGCATAAGTACACACCGAGGAAAAGCTATTGGTGTGATGAACCCACATGTCGCAGGTGACGATGGATATAAGGAAGACTCCTAGGATATTCAAACTGTATGCTCATACCGAACCACTAAAAAAAACGGCTCGACTGAGAGATAACGATATAGCGAGACTCGAACGGAAAACGGAAGTAAACACAGGAAAGGTATGTAGAACCCACGAGATGTACTGGTGTGTAACGCATGATGTGTATGACGAAGCTGCACTGTATGTGAACGGTGTTTGTAAGTAAGGATACCTGTCCATAAAGCAGAGAGTGGTGAAAGGTGGTTATGTACTGCTATCCCGTTGAGCATACCAACGACTGTGGACACCGTGTGCACAGCAGTGGGACATCATGTACACAGCTGGGATAACCCAAGGGCTGCCATAGGGGGGCAAAACACAGAACAATGCCACCACCCACGCCGATGCTAGCAGTGGATGTCCAACAAGGAAGTGCCACAGCAGGGGATAGGACATGTATGTATACTGTCACAGCACACATGTGTATGGGCATATACCGTCGATGTCATATGTAATGTGCGCATGATGTGCACGTATGCCTCGCAGTAGGGGTTACTATGTCAAGTATGTGTAATGTAAAGCTGTCATGGTGGATATGACAGACATCATACACAGTATCACAGGCATAGCATGCATAATGGAGGTATGGCCTAGTGTTATGTACACTAACAGGATATGTATGGCCTGTACATATGGGACACAGTAGTAGCAGAATAGCCACCCAAAATGGAAGGAACACCAAGTAACCATGTCCAAACGATCTGTAGCAGGTGCAATGTGTGCAACAATGACGTCCGGCAGGTCCATGTGTAAACACATGTGCAGTGTACACAGTAGTGTCACCTCCACATGGTAGTGTCCACTGAACAGCAGAGGTGGATGTCAACTGCATGTCTACACAGTACTGCTGCTGTGGTGGTACCATGACTATGTGTCACCCTATCAGCAAGGGAGCTATCACATGACCAGTGCCACAGTGTGTCCCTGTGGGATGTGCACAGGACCTACGTTACACAGCATGGTGTGTGTTGTGTCTGCGGAAGTAACACAGAAGCCCAGGCCATGCAATGTGGCATGTGTGCACATATGCAGGAGTGCTTCATTCACCCCGCCCACTGCAATTGCCATGTAGGAGTACTACATGCATCACTAATGCAGAGGACATGGCCCATGTCAGAGTAGATGACACCCCTGTGTAAGTGGTACGCAGATGAGTACAGATATATTCCCCGTCTGTCATCCGCATATGCAAACTGTCTGAGCCTGGTATACAGATGTGTGTATGGCACAGGTACAAAGGCTACCTATGTACCAGCAACACACACAGTACAGATATGTGTGGCCCTGCAGATGTGTACCCATGCCACAGTGGAATATGGCAACCACAGCACCATGTGGGGCATGTGTGTGTACAGCAACCATGTACAATGTGATATGCATGTATGGGGACAGTATCCATGTAATACCCAGTGGATGACTGTTGCTATGCAAAGGTGATGTGTATGCACCATGTGTGATGTATCCTGATGCAATGACATCTACACGATGTATCTGCCACACCGACACCTGTACGGTTGTTAGCAGTATGAGCTGGTGGAGCTACAATGCTGCCAGGTATGTAGATGTGGGATATCTAGGCATGGACAGTACTCTGTGACAGCATGTTGTGTATGTAAGCAAATAGTGAACATGAGGGGCCACATGACTGAGGACTGTGTAATGCCACATGTACCTGACATGTAGGTAGCATGATATGCTTGCACCACTGTGTGTCCTGTCCAGGAGTCATATAGCCTAACATCCTGAGACACAGGGTATGATGTGATGGTGGATGTGTACATTGCCAATACCAGAATGTGGAATGGTGCTGAAGGGCAATGTGGGGACAATGTCTGATCTGTTACCCTCTGTACCACACCAACCACCCATGCAATGGTATGACAGGTGCCCAGCATGTGTATGTGGCGTGCTGTGCCACACAGAGGCCCAACAAGGGTGCCAGTAAAGGCATGGAGGTCATCAATGAGTGTGTGAAGCACGGATGTGAGGATGTGCCCCAGTGCCATACTGAATGGTCCAGTCATGGGTGTACGAATGCAGTCCCACATGTGCAATGCAGTACCACCCATGTGTAGTGTGATAGATGCGGTAGTGTGGTGGTCAATGTACACAACGTCCATGAACAGGCTAGCAGTTAATTCAGTGGGCTGCTGCGGAGACACATACCAAACAGGTTGGCGGGACATAACAGCTAGGGAGATCGGAGGTGACATTGGGACAGTGTCCTAGGACATAACGTGTGCATGGCAGTACCATGTATGTGTCCACAGGGACACTGCGATGTCCATGTATGGATTGCAACCCTGTAGTGAGTGAGAGTGTGTATTGTTGGTAGGTACCCCATTGGCCGGCATGTTGCCAACAACATCTCAGTTGGCAATGCCTGGGTGACTGTTGTACGCTACATCGAATGTGGATGTAGCCAAACAACACAGACATACCATCACACTGCCTGAGGGCCCACACTGCAATGTGCGGCAGTCATGTGTAGGTAGCTAGCCTTGGAGCATGTGATGGACCACGAGGACCCACCATGACTGTCAAGTGATGCACCCCACACATGTGAATATACCCACCGTGCAACAGCCTGCACATGTGCCCATAAAGCAGATGTGCATGGAACATGACTACCACCGTGGTGTCTGTGAAAAGGCCAGTACCACCATGTCTCTGTGTGGAATAGCATGGTCCCTACCATTGCGTACATGTTGCGGAAGTGCACTGTGATATGTGTGAGCATAGTCACGTACACTGTCCAGCTGCCGGGGTGCCATGCCATTAACCACCCCCGTCAGCAGACGTCAGTAGTACCAGCCGTTGAGCACATGTACCATGTATGCTGCGATGGGTGTGTGTCCAGGGTGTGGCTAGCAGGGCCGCGAAGCATATATGTTCATCTACCAGAGGGGGGGTATCCCTAGGTTTAACACAGCAGACACATGGAGGTATGGTGCATGCAGAGGATAGTGTAGGTATGGTATGTGTTGTGTAATGTGTCACCCAGCTATGTGCACTGCATGGCCAAGCATGTGTGGGTACATGGGAGTCCATACTAGGAAAGTGTGGGTTGCTGTCAGCACATGGCAGTAGCAACTGTCCGAGGTGCAATGTACAGTATGACAACACAGCCAGCATGTAACCTGTGGTGTACAGTGTACTCTCTGTTGCATGTTACAATGTGTCTAGTGGTCACAAACATGGGTATCCGAACATGGAGTATCTATGATGCATTGTGTTCGGAATATATACAGTATGTGTGTAAAACATTGTGTGATGTGGGATCCCCTCACCTGTGTGTGTTGCAGTCCAGGTATGTGCCTGGGAGGTATGATCTGTGTACAATCTGGACTGGCAGGTGTGCTGTGCAGAGCATGGAGGCAGGTCCCAGGCACCGCAGATAAATGTCAGGCGTGCACTACTGTGCGTGCCGTGCTTGTGTGCAGCACAGTGTAGGGTGCAAGCATTGTCACACATTACTGCATGCCGTGCCTGCCTGTTACAGCCCTGCTGGAGACAGACATGTGACACCGCCGCAGAGGCAGCATAGCATGTGAAGATGTACATGTGGGCTCCACACCCTAGGCAGATGTCCGCAGGTCATGTGTGCCACAGTAGTGTGGTCGACCACGACTGTCATACTGGACAGATACCACATGCCTGTATAAGTACAGTATGAGCATAGTCAACAGTCGCAGTGACAGAGTAGGCCAATGTACAGTATCCCCGTGTGCAGACCACTGCCTACTGTACACCTGGCTAGACACACACCCGGAGGGTGAATATACCTTTGAGCCATCACATGTCCCACTCCACGTAGCCTGTACAATGTCATCACAGGGTGGTCACAATAACGTGTGGTAAGACAGACACGTTGTACCAGGTGATGTGTCATGTGTGCATATGTTGAGTTGCACAGCCGTTCACACGTCCGCAACATATCGGTGCATGATGTATGCTGTTACATGATGTGTGGAACTGCACTGTGACCCACAACAGGGTCATCTGAGACAGGTGTGTTGTGAATGGTGTAACCCATGGTCACACGGGATACACATTGGTGCTGTTGGCAGCCATGCTGGTGGCCACCAGTGGTGCCTGCAGTGGTCATACAGACATACTGCACACAGTGTTCTGGCAGGAATGTCCATTGTTGTGGATGATGTGTTGCTACCTGAAGGTAGGTGTGTGTTGTGAATGTTACACATCCAGATGTCACCATCTGGCGCAGTCATGGTCGTCGACAGCATCACACACATCCACAGCGGTCAGAACCCTGTCCCGAGAATGGGTGTCAGCTACCCTCGTACTGTGTGACGTATGTGCACATGGCAGAACACCTCCCACTGGCTGGATAACAGTGTCAGCTAGGATGGCCATGTGATGGCTGGAATACACCGTGATAATGTACAATGCTGGTATCCCAATGAAGTACCTGGAATCACACACAGTACGCCATGGCTGCCATGTAAACCATGCACAACAATGAATGTGTGACACACACAAACAATGCGTAGACATGTTGAACATGCACACATGAGAACACCCAATGAGGTATGTTGCACATATCGATGTACAACTGTCATCTATGGCCATAGCATGGATGCAGACGCACATGCCCCACAGGCAGTACCACGCGATGTAGGTAGGGGGGCATTGCACGTGTACATGTGACAGTTGCTGTACCGCCACATGTCCTGCATAGCTGTCATGTAGGGGTAGCAGTGGCA
Organism: Protopterus annectens; assembly: GCF_019279795.1. NCBI lineage: Eukaryota > Metazoa > Chordata > Ceratodontiformes > Protopteridae > Protopterus > Protopterus annectens. The sequence continues at coordinate 537,981,775 of NC_056745.1, read as the reverse complement.
TGTGACTGTTGGACATGCCTGTACAGTTGACCATGTCCCACAGGACATGTGTTACGTGTGTACAACATGTGTTGTGCCGTCATCAAGCTGTGAAGTGTACGGCTGCCAGTGTACCTGTGTGACATGTTCTGCGATGGCTGCAAAGGCACGCAGTACTGCATTGCATGCCCACATGCCCCACACAGGTGCATAGCCTGAACATACAATACAAAGAGGGTGTTGGATGATAGCAACCCACAAGAGGAGATGGGTATGGGTGGCAACCCACTACCACCTGTTCGGGTACGGTGTGCATGTCTATGACACATTAGCACCCGAGAAGCTAGTGGTACAGCAGTACAGGGTTGCATGCATATATGTTCACCAATATCTCTGTGTGTCCCACCACTGGCCCGTGGACAGACAGACACCAACACAATGTGCAGATATGATATGTGCACAGCACATCACCGATGGCTACTGTAGAACAGGCTTACTGTGTAGACATGTGCACAGTAGGTCTGCGCCAGCCACACTCAAACACGTTATGTGCCGAACCACACCAATAGTCCAGCCCATGCCACAGACAGATGTGCACGCATCTGTGTATGTACGTCTGGGAATGTCTCCGGCATAGCAGTATAGCTGTGTCAGTGTTGCGAACAACATATTGAATGGGTTGTATGTGTGAGGGGTGCGTCATACGTGTATGGTCAGATCGACGATACCATCAGTGCCCCTGCTATGTGAACATCCCTGTCCCCATACATGGATACCTATGCTGTGCCCAACACCACTTTCCCCGTGGGAGGGATGGCGCTGTGCAGTGCACTAGCAGACATGGGGGTGGCAGCAGGCACTGGATGTAGACATATGTGGTACCCATGTCAGTCCAGGCAACCATCCATGTGCACGGGATAGCAGTGTGTGGGCACATACAGCACTGGGTTGAACAATATCGCAGCACATAGCACCTGTCAGGGTTAATGTGTATGCATGGATGTGCGATACCTGCATGCACCAGACACACCCCCACCAAGCAGCGTGCAGCCTACCTTGCATAAGACCAGTGTCCACACCATGATGATAGACATGTGTAATGTCCATATACACATAGCAATGACATATGGAATGGACAGCCACCCTGCCAATATCAGTACCCCACAGGTGGGTCACATCCCAGTGCCATGTATGTGACCTACCCTGCCATACCATGCAGCCCTGCCCAGCAAGGCTGCACATGCTATCACAGCCCTACATGGTGCGATGGACAAAAGGCACTGTCACTATCAACCGTCCACAGCAGTAATGGGGTGGTGGTGATGCACCCTGTGGTGTTACAGGTGCTGTGTGTTGCTGTGGACAACGTGCGTGCGCACATGCTATGCATGACCTTTCCTGCTAATGTGACATGGTTACACATTGTCCCATGTGTATCACATGTGCAACACAGGTGAGCCGTGGCAGGTTGCCCAACACCCGTACAGTGCTGTGTGGATGTACATGGCACAACACATGCATGTACAGGTGTCCATGTGTATGTGTGCAGTGCCACCGCTGACGTTCATAATGGCCGCGTACGGGATGTCTAGTGACATATACACAGCATCCAGGTGAACAGTAGAACTGTTGTCACATGGGGACCTGTGCCAACTGATATGGACACAGGTGCAGGCAGGTACACATGTCCACAGCAGGCTAACATCAACATGGTGCGTGTACAGTGTGATGAGGCAACACACAGATATGATATGACACCCACTGCTCAATGGTGTGACGGCAACACGTCGGCTGTGTCACTGCCATGATGCATCGCAGAGATTACTGTGCAGATGTTGTACATGTCATAGCAATGTATGTCCAGCAGTATGCCAGTACAGCAGTGTAAATGTGACCTGTCAACATCATTATGTCTTACAGATAATGCCACGTTCCCGGCTGCCTGCCTTCAGCCGACAGGAGGATGAAGTGATAATACCGTTGCTCCACGACAACTATGACATACTGTTCAGCCATGTGCCACTACAGGCACAGCAGCGTGAAGACATGTGGCAGGATTTGCGCTGGAGGGTGAACACCGTGGGTGGCCACAACCGCACATATCAGCAGATCCGCAGACACTGCACAGACCTAATTCGGCATGCAAAACAGCGTGCCGCCGCAATCGCCAGACAACAAGGTGGGACAGGTGGTGGGCCACCAACCCAGCCCCCACTCACACACACGGAGGAGCTCCTGGCCAGTCTGGGGACACCCAGGGAACAACATGCTGATACCCTTGCTGCCATCCTGGAGGTGGGTGTCTCCCAACCAACGAGCCTGGAGCTGCCTGGTAAGTCAGTCTTGCATGTTTGTATGATAACTGACGTAGGTGTGGGTGTCACAGTACACCACATAATGTAGCAACACATGCCACATATATGGCCACACAAGCTGCATACTACAGTGTGCTACGTTGTGTTTGCAGACATGTGCATAGCACATGCTAACACACAGGTGCATGATGTGACATGCACAGTGCTTACCGTGGCGATAGTAATGGATAATGTGTATACTGTTGTGTCGCCCCTACACAAGTACGTCTGGCGTGTCGCACAGACATGGGTCTGTCGCAGGTGAGACTGTTGCTAGTAATAGGCATGATACGGTGTATAGATATTCCCCATGTGTCCAGGTATGACATGCACACCTGGGTCTGCCCCAGTCACGGTATACAGGTTGCACCACCCGACACACACGCCACCCATGTACAGTAGATACAACCGTTAGTATAGACCGGCATGCCACCACATAACCCATCGGTGTGATATGTGCAGTCAGCTATGCATACAATGGTGGAGGTGTTCCACAATGGCTGCATGTGTATTATGCATCGGTATGCCTTTGCGGTATGCACACAGTACCACATAGTGAGCTGTGATCTGGCCAGAACACAGGTGTTACCACTGTGACCTATGCCCCTGCATTGGGTGCACACGTTGTGACATGGCACATGACATGTCCCATGCACATGGAGGTCTGTCTGCAACATTGTCACACCATGACATGGCCTATGCATGACATAGCAGACATCCACAATGTCTGCATAGCCTTCGGGAATGTGACACCTCAGACTAATACGGTTGTATGTCACATGGGTCACCACAGGGCTGTGTACACAATGCCCATCACACACAGTTGTCCATGAACCAGACAAACATGGCCATGGGTGATACCTACAGGCATGTTGCCACACAGTACATCCGCAGTGGGTAGTCACCATTGCACCCTGTCCACACATAGTGGGGTCATCACTGTAGTGGACCCCCTGGACATCCGATGTGGTACACCAGACAAATGGAATGCCTGTCTGCAGCCATTAGAGGTGCCACCAATGTCTACCATATACGTGCTGTTGAACAGCAGAACTGACTTGCAGACATGGCAATGCAATGCGTCCAGGTTACGCATCGCACAGAAACATACCTGTGTCCTGCTGCCGTGCAGTGGCACAGTGCCCGTACTCCCCACTGTACAGCTATGTACACAGCTCACACCAACCACACCTGCACAGACATCCTTGTTACACATGCATTCTATCTGTAGACTGTACACATAGCACTGCACTGTGACATCCATTGTGATGTGGTGCATGTGGTGGGACACCATTGTCACATGTCCACATGATACCGCACATGTTTGCGGTTTACATGACATAGTGATGCCAGCCATGTGTACTGTTAACCCACCCGTGGCCACACGGTGTATCACAGTGATGCATGTAAACTACCATGAATGTGTGTACTGCAAGCCTACTAAAAGACACCTGCTTGATGTAGTGTGCACTCCAGGGCAGTATGCACACCGCCACTATTAATGTCTGGGCTGCATTCACTGGGCTGTGGTGTGGGAATGCTGCATGCCACCTGCAATATCACATGCATGATGTGTCTGCATGTGTGTGTGTCTGCGTGTGTATGTCAGCGTGTGTGTGTGTGTGTGTGTGTGTGTGTGTGTGTGTGTGTGTGTGTGTGTGTGTGTGTGTGTCTGCGTGTCTGTCTGCGTGTGTGTAATGTAACTTATGGTATGTCTTTGTATTCACAGGTGCTGTAGGTGCGTTCCCCTCCTGCGGTCCATCTGATGCTAGTGTCCCCACAGATACTAGCGGCGATGACCATGTGCATGAGGCACAGGCAGGGTCGTCACGGGCAGAAGCTGTGCCATTGGAGAACATCCCACCTATGTCCCCTTCATCCCCGCACACGGTTCAGATGCCGACACATACCACATCACCGTTGCCCATAGAAGAAGGACAGTCAGCGTCTGTTGGCACCGAGCAGGAATGTGTGGTGGCTGCAGAAGGTGCGGGTACACACCATGTTGCCAGTGTAATGACTGGTGAAGTGCCACACAGGCATGTGGCTGGTGCTGCTCGTAGGAGGAGCACTGCTAGACATGCACCTGCCGTACAGGGTGCAGCAGCTGGTATAACCAGACGCATGTTTCAGACTGTAATGGCGGCACAGGCACGTGCCGAACGGCAGAACCAAGAAGGGCAGAGGCTGCAGAGGGCCGCAATCCGTTCCTTAAATGAGAACATCCAGTCATTGGTGAATGCTCAACAGCAGCTTGCCGATGTTCTGGATAGGAGATTAGGTGAGATGGTTGGGATCCTCGACCAAGGCATGGCAATCCGTGAGTGTGAGCTGTCCATGCTGGAACACCTGGTAGGGGTGAGGCGTAGGGCACGTGGGCGTAGGCCAGCAACACCACCTAGTGCAGGACGATGTGTGCGTGCCACCTCTCATGCCCACTCACACAGTGCTGGTAGCAGCAGCAGTGCAGCTGGTGCTACACCAACCACACCAGGACACAGCAGGCCACGTGGACGTGCCCCTGGACGGTCCCAGCGTGGACACGGTTCCAGCGGACATGTGTCATCGGAGAGTGGCCACTCTATACCTCCACCCGGTAGTGCCCGTGCGACTCCAGGCAGGCACGGGTCACGTGGCCGCAGGCGGACACAGTGAGCCGTACAACCTGCACTGTACAGTCTGGGGCTGCCAAGTATACCCCGTGTAGGCATCACAGATGACTGAACTGTGTACACACATACCCACACACAGCAGACACAACTGTAGGGCTCCACCACATCCACATGCATTCTGCACAGTCATGCCCAGTAAATGCACAGGCCCTTACACACACACATGATGTCATCCATTGGTACAGCCTATGCCCCTGGCACACATATCACCCTGGGCATATGATGAAGCCTCTGCTGCAGCACCGTGATCTACACCATCGGTGCACGGTTATGCAAACATATTCTGATGCACAGGGTGGACGAGATAGTGAGAGGTGTATGTGATACCTATGTCCGCATAGTACGCGATGTGCATGTTGCGGTGGTTGTGTATGGCAGGTGACAGGTGCGTATGTGATGTGGGTCATGCACTGACATCATGCAGCGGACATACCATGTAGTGCAGGTGCAGCATTCATTGTTTTGTGTACACGGTATGCGTGGCGGTTACATGTGTAGCACCATGTTGGTTCAGTTAACCCATATGCCAATTATGGTGTACTTGCATGTGCCTTCTGGGAGCACTGTTATCAGTCCCCCATGTGTAGCTGTGGGGTACCCACAGGCACATCTGGCAATATCAGCATACCACAGGTACCCGCAACCTGCATGGACCCCTACATAGGTACATAGGCTTACATGTACATACCAAGCTATGTGCCCTACGGCATGTGTAATCCTAGCCAGAGTGTGTGTGGCTGCTAACACCCCTCAGGATGAGGATACCACATCCATCGGTCTGCTGTCCCTCTGTCCAGCAGTGACACAGAGATGATGCCTGGCGCATACCTATGATCACACATCCACACGTCATGATTACTCTTGGACAAAGTCAGTCAGGGCCTCTGCTTCACATGGGCTGGCAATCCACTCCATGTTGTAGGGGGTCTCTGGGCGTTGACCCTGTTCCCCCAGCACGTCCTATTCATGTTTGTGTTGAGGTTTCTGACAGTCGCTTCTGTGCCCGTGTTTGCCTGGAGCCTAGAAGGTGGAACATGTCCATGTCACCCAGGTCGGACATGGCCGTGTATGTCAGGCACAGATCACCACAGAGCAGACGTGCTGGGAAGGTATACAGCCGGAGTCCTCTTGGTCAGGCAGCGTGTGACACATGTCTCAGCACCTTTATCCCCGTGTCATGGAACGTTTGTGGTCCTTCCGAGTGCTGTAGGTGTCAGGTTAGGTACACCCCAGATGTGGCATTGTACGCAATCATTGGTCTGATGTGTGAAGTGTACAGGGGTACAATGAACTCCCCTGATGTGGATGTGATTCCTTCCTGACCAGGTGGCCACAGTGGAATGTCTTCCCAACCACATTGGCATTGTGTGTGTTGACAGAGGTTACCGACAGGTGTGGTACCCATGTCCCTGAACACGTCCACCATGTTGAATGGATTACCACCTACATGTTACGTCGGGGCGAACATGTCCTTCCCACTAGGTAGGTCTGCACCTTCCCTGGCATGTAGCAGCAGGCCATAGCTCTGGCACCAGTTATCCATGTCTATGAGGCCCCAGGTGGATGTCCGTGTCAGATGGGGTGTTGGGTATGGTGGCCGTTGTGCAGTCATCTGCATACCTTGTCTGCCACAATCCCCCTATGTTTGCATGCACATTGGAAGGTTGAATGCCGAACAGGAGGGGGCCCAGGACTGAGCCCTGTGGGCCTCCAGTCAAGACCAGCTTGGAGTCTGACATGGCACCAGGAACACAAACCCTGTGTGGTGTGACCTCCATCCATTTGGAAAACCATCGTGTGACATATGTCCCCACATGTATGCTGGCGAGCCTTTCCATGAGTCCCACGTGGGGTGTGGTTTGAACGCTCCCGCCAGGTCATGGTAGTCTGTGCAAACCGACGTACCCCCATCAATGGCCTTAGTGACCCCTCCAGACAGGCCGAGCAGGTTTGGGAGGCAGGATCTGCCCTTGACTAAGTCGTTGTGGGTATGTTCCGGTATTGGCTGTACACCACTGTCTGTATTCATGGGCCCCAGTACGGACCTCCCCACAGCTTTGCAGACAAGGCTTGTCAAGCTGATAGGGCAGGAATGTCTACAGTCCATAATAGCACTACCCTGGCGTAGTGGGACCACAGCTGCCGTATGCCATCCAGCGGGGACCTAGCCCGTAGTAAGGCTAAGATGACACAGCGGCCTTATGTGTGGGACGAGGGCCTCAATGAGGTTGGGTAGCACACAGCCAGGGACACCATCTGGGCCCATTGGTGCTGTGTTCACCGCCTAACAGATATCAGATCACTCCTGGGCATACGAGATGTTTGGGAGGCTAGACTCTGGTGGGATGGATACGTCCCCTCTTGGGGGGGGGGGGGTGGATGTATGCATGGAACATGTCCACTGGTTTGTGGACAATGTCTGTGGGTTCAGTGACCATTGTACCATTCTGGAGTAATTCCAGGCATGACTGTGCGCTCCCACCCATGTCCCTACCACAGCTAAGGAAGGCCCTATGGTTGTCTCATGTGCCCTCTGCAGTACCACTCCCACAAGCGGCCTTGGATGATTGTATGTGTGACCGTATGTTAACGCCGGTATTAATGAGTGATGCCTTCCCTGGTACTGATATTGCTCTGTCATGTATTAGCTCCAACTGTTGTTGTACAGTTTGTCAGTGGCTGGGGTCCACCAGACCATGTGCCTGCCTTCGGTGGACAAGGTCCTGATGTTATCATGATCGCTTGGTGCAGACATCCCTGGGGGTGCTCAGAGAAGGCATTTGTAAGGGTTTCAGCAGTGTGGCCTGTGTTTACCACTGGCATGGAGGCCTTGTAGGGTACCACACCGGTCGTATGACGTGTGTGATTTGCTGTGGAGAGGTCGTCACTTAGGTCTCCCATGCCGGTGTTGGGTGCAGGATGTGGATTACCAGTGGATCCACTATACGGTCTGACATCACCATTGAGGGATGCACATCCTGTGTGAAGCATATCCTCCCCATGTGTGATGATCAGAACTGGGATACGTCCCCCCCTAGTGGGTATGGTGCATGGGTGTTCCACAGCAGTCAGGTGTATGAACACCTGGGACCTGTGGCGTAGGGTGTTGTGTCTTGGGTAATGTTCTCGGTCTATGTGTGGGTGGTTGATGTCACCCAATACGGTGGTGTTGTGAGAGCATGCACACTCACCAGTGTCCTCAGGATGGCTGTGCAGGTATCCTGGGTTTGGGAGGGTGGTCTGTAGCATGCAACAAACTGTAGGGCAGTCCTAACCATGGTTAATTGCACCTGGATATTCCCCGCTGCTACGTGCATCTCTGCCAACATGGAGGTGTGTGTATCCGTCATAGAAATGGGGACTCCACCTCCTTCTGTGTTATGTCCGGGTTATGGTCCTGAACGCGTGATATAGGGTATGACCCTACAGTGCTGGGGTGCTCTCAGCAGCCCTGACCAATGTTCCAGTCACTGCACTGACATCGATGTCCTCCATACTGAGGAGGGCATTTGAGGGTGTGCAGCTTGGCTGTAGACCACTGGCAGTGAGCTGCATTATCCTGTGTGTTCTCCAGGCTTGTAGTGTGGGGTGGTAGGTGTATCATTCCAGCCGTGCCTGCGGTGAGAACTGTGGGGGTGGCAGGTGCCTTTGCCAAACCCTTGTAGACCAGGGGTGACAGCTGACAGCCATACCATGCAAAGAGGCGTGGCGTGCCAAGCATGTCAACCCAGGTAAATGGAATCCGGATCCCCTCAGACTGACACCGGTAACCAGGACATTATCAAGGGTGACCACATTGAGCCAGTGTAGTGGCATCATACTTGATGAGGGTGGGATACTGCCCAGGGTCAGGGACATGCCGGCCTGGGCTACACAATCTGAGTGGCCCTCTATGTGTCCTGTAATGTATCCCAGGGTGGTATGCCACCAGACGTAGACACCAGCATGGGCAATGACCGCGTCATACCTGCACATGCTGCGGAGTGACCTGAGTGCGTGTGTTATGTGGCGTATTCCAGCGCCCGGCAGGCAGCCTACTGTGATCATTCCCTTGTTCAGTATGGTGGGTGGGACGTCGGTGTGTCTGGCAGTGGCGTCACCCATTACAGGTGTGTCTGGCAGTGTGTGTCGCCTTTGGGTCTCTGCCGGGTTAGTACACTGACGTTGAGAACTATGTGTTGCATGTCCTATGTCTTGTGGAGGCAGTAGCTTGTGTGTCTGCTTCAGAGGGCTCGTTAGGTTTGCGACATGTCCTACAGTGCCCCAGGTATGTCGTACTGTGTTCATGTGTTTGATTAGCATTTGCGATGGTCACATGTGACACTGGGTATGTGGTGTGCATTGTGTCCTTCCCCTCCCGCGTGGTCTTGCCGGTCATGGCTGGAGAGAGCACAGCCCCCTGTCTGGCTATATAGTTGCTTCTGTCACATGTATTATGGTCATTGGGGGAGGTGCGGCTTGTCCATGTCCATGAGGCACCTGTAACAGTGGCCAGGATGCCCAGATTCACCATCTGAACAGGAGAGGTCGCTAGCAATTGATCCGTCGACATGCCAGAGGATGTGAATGCATCTGCTGTGTAGCCGGGTCAGAAGGCACCTATAGGGAATTGGGCACACAAGGGGATTCTAGGACAGTGTAGTACTCCATTTAGTATACATGTACTTTATCTATGTGGGAATACTATGGGAGCAGGTGCAATGCTTTTGTGATGTACAGAACAGACAGTTGGGATTGAACGAAGAGAGGTCATACACATAGACCTGCGGAGCACGGAGCCGTATACAGTGTAACGTTGCCTACAGGTACATGACGCACATGTCCACACATATACTGCACCTGATGCCTGTGGTCGGTGCCACAGGCTACGGTGGACAGAGACATCACATACATGGCATGACACAGTACAGGTATGGTGACATTCTGCAGGTGTCGTACACAGTGTGCTGGCTACTGACCGAACGTGTCACATGTCAGCTGTGGTGCACAGTGTTCGACAGTCGGATGCTGTACCGGTATAGGAATATACCCGCATTCACAGGGCGTACACCTCTATGGCACACACTCCATTGTGTGCAGATGGGGACACCTGTCTGTGTGGTCGGCACCCTCACAAGACAATGCAGCGATGCGCCATGTCACAGGGGGTGGTCTTGCACAGGTGGCCAGTAAGGCTCACAGGTGTGGGAATGACAGGGCTGTACAATGCAGCACCACTACGGGATGGTCACCCTGTGTGGTCAGTGTCCGGGCACAACACGATATCTGCATACACCCTCTCAACAAGCAGCAGACATACACACCTGTCGACACACTGACATGGTGGTGGCCACACATGTCTACACGGAGGGATGACGTGTTGCATGTACCACACCATCCACATCGGTGCACCCCACACTGAGGTAGGTACAGAGCTCTACCATGGTGTACAGTGATGTGTGGCACGTGGCACATAGTTCCCCCGATCTGTGGCATACATGGGCACACATTCCTGCACACATGTTGGTGCTAGGAATGCCACACCCGCTACATGTGTTTGTGCAGGCGTGCAGCGGTATGTGGTGCATCCTGCATACTACCACTGTATCCGGCAGCTGTGCCAATATCTGCACTTGGGTGGTGGTAGGGGTTAGAGTGGCAATGTGACATATGGTCGAACCCGCATGGCCGATGGGTATGCATCATGGCAGCGCTGTCATGTAAAGGCGACATAGCGGACTGTATGCACATGTCAGGTTAGGACAGTTTGTGACACACCTGTGACCAGCACCTGCACACATGCATGTGGACAGGTGTTTAAACAATTGGTGTACACACAGACTGCCATGCGTGCTGTTACTATGCCAACAAATGATGGCCCCCATGATGGGTATGCATGTGGGAGGGGGTTGCAACTGTCTTATGGACACCAGACACCGCCCCTGCACGGCTGCACCGTGCACAGTACACGTGTCACATGTATCCCCTGTTGCCATGTGTGTATGCATTGCTACGTTGTGACATGTGTGTCAACATGCATGGAACATGGACTGTGGTTTGGTATCACAGCTGTCACAGTCAAACTGTACAAGGGTATGTGTCCCTGTGAACACCGCCTCACCCTGTAGGGGGTGCATACCACAAACATGTGTCCGCCCTCCCTCCGTGTGTGTATTACCGCGTACGCCTGTGTCATGCATGTGGTCCATCACAGGCCTCGTATGTGTCCTGCGTGCAGTCCATGCACACAGCCTGGAAACCACATATGTGACATATCCGGACAGTGTTTCACTGTGGTACAGCTGCAGTCATGTGTCATACCTGTGTCAGGCCCGTGGCATGTGTGGATCACGCCTGTCCGTATATACCAGTACGGGTGGACTACATCACACCTGTGGGATCATTGATAGTACATGTGTACTCTGCACGACGGACGTACACCGCCACATAGTCCTCTGGACATATGTCACATGCAGTTTCGGGACCGTGAGGCATACTGCTGCACCGATAACAAGGTGCTGGCATGGCAGCTACAGTGTTCACTTCAGTGTGTACATGTTCAGCCTGCACCCATAGCGCCTGTGCTGTCATCTGTGTGTGTACGTGTGACTGCATGTGTGTCCACCCTGCGTGTGTACGGGTTTGCCTGTCCGTGACTTGCGGTGTGTGCACTCCATCTGCATGCCGGACGGCGCGTAGCACATACCACGTGTGTGAGCATGGCCAGGTCACTGTTGTGTGGCTGGACACACACGACGGTCCACAGTCTGCCACCCATGCCGTCGCACCATGTGTATGCATGTCTGCTCTGTGCCGAGTCTAAGTGTCTGAGCATGCCCAGTAAGCAGCTGTGTAGATGGACACACAGTACAGTGCAAACCGCGCCCGACTGCATTGATACCCCGGGTGCATGCCTGTTTCCCCTTCGCAACTGCCACGTCTGTGGCATGGCCGGGTTGCTGTTGTGTGGCTGGACACACACGACGGTCCACAGTCTGCCACCCATGCCGTCGCACCATGTGTATGCATGTCTGCTCTGTGCCGAGTCTAAGTGTCTGAGCATGCCCAGTAAGCAGCTGTGTAGATGGACACACAGTACAGTGCAAATCGCGCCTGACTGCATTGATACCCCGGGTGCATGCCTGTTTCCCCTTCGCAACTGCCACGTCTATGGCATGGCCGGGTTGCTGTTGTGTGGCTGGACACACACGACGGTCCACAGTCTGCCACCCATGCCGTCGCACCATGTGTATGCATGTCTGCTCTGTGCCGAGTCTAAGTGTCTGAGCATGCCCAGTAAGCAGCTGTGTAGATAGACACACAGTACAGTGCACACCGCGCCCGACTGCATTGATACCCCGTGAGCATGTCTGTCTCCCCTTTGCAACCGCTAGGTGTGGAAGGCATGGCCAGTACACCCGCCGGGGGTACACACGACAGTCGGCACCGATGTCTACTACTAGGCGTGTAGCCATGGCCAATGACATCCTGCATAGCCATGGTGACCATCCAGGTGACTCATATGTGGCTGTCATGCCACATTGGCTGCCTACATCCTGCACGCCGGATGCCCTCTCATAGGGTATACTGTCATGTGGTGCATCCCGTATTCATGTCGTGATGTACTGCTCAGTGGTTATTTGGTATTCCCGACTGCAGCACTACCGTGTTACTGTACGGCCACCTTGGGATGGTAACAGGCTGTGTGACTGCGCACTCTGTCTTCATTCCCTATCGGACGCATTGCCTCTGCAGATGATACCACCCACCTAGGGGTATGCCTCCTGACAGTGCTGTGCTCAGTAATCCCAGTAGCGCGTTCTGTAAATGCTTCATGCTGTAGTGAGTTCATGTAGGTAGGCATAGGTTCGACTCTCGGCCCTTCCCTGTGTGTGTGTGTGTGTTTCCAGCTGCCTCTGTATTTGCACAGCGGTCTGGCTTTGTATGGGGAGTGTCTACTGTTGTCCCTATCTGTATTTCCTGTGTTATGCCTCACTGCAGCTGTGTGGTTACACCAGGTTCGCGGTTATGGGTGCCATCTTGGTCCTACGCTTGTCCATCCCTAGCGGTTGTCTACTGGACACTGGTACGGAGCAGTACACATTTCACACCTGCATTTAGCATTAGCCGGTGGATGCTTTGCACTATCAGTGGGGAGTAAGGCATGTGCTACCCCACATCCCTCCCATTGTGCGGGACAACGTATTATCCGCCAAACAACACCGAGCCCCGTTTCTGCATACCCAGGATCCCATGGCTGCAACCCTTGACGGTACCCATTACACATCCGGCATGTGTGCGGGAATGGGATGTGGACGCACCTCTATGGACTCTACAATCTGGGAATATCTGTACATATGTCCTGCATTCCGTAGACAGTTGTCGTCAACCCTGAACACGCTGGGGGTGCATATGTCTGGCTGTACCGTAGTCACAGCTGTCAGTTCTTCTGGGTCTCTCGATCGTAGCTGGTTGACATTGCGTACGGATGAATCTCTGGGGTCCTACTATGAACACCATTGTGCATATGTACAGTGTAGACCTTGTTGGACTGTGTCCATCTGGCTAGTGGGTTTGACTGCTGCTGTATGTTCCCCAGTCGCAGATGTCTGCTTGCTACCCATATTATGTAGTGCTACGTTAACCAGGGTATTCTAAACTGAAACCGGATGGTGTAAATCCAATGATGCAGGCTAGGAGATGCTTTAAGTAATCCTCAAATGTCCCATTAGGATATGTCCGCCACTGTATTGTCAAACTGACACAACCAAAACATGTAGATCCTATTAATTCATTGAAGGATGTTCTTTATAAGCGTGAACGCCATAGTTTAAGGGTCCTATGACTTTCCTAGTTGACGTTGTTGGTGTGCCATTAGTATGTGTTCCGCAGGTCGCCATTTGTTCCGCGGTATGGAAGCGAGTGATCCCCATTCACTTGCTGGCAGATTGAGTGCTGTGTACGCCGGTATTCACACGGCGGGCTGACTTTGTATGTGGAGTCTCTACTGTAGTCCCTATCTGTATTCCCTGTGTTTTGCCTTACTACAGCTGTGTGATTCCACCAGGTTTGCAGTTATGGGGGCCATCTTGGCCGTACGTTTGTCCATCCATGGGAACTGCCTAATGGACACTGGTATAGGGCTGTACACATTTCACAGCTGCATTTAGCATTCTCCGGTGGATGATTTGCATTATTAGTGCGGAGTAACGCATATGCCATACCCACATCCCTCACACGGGGCGGGACAACGGATCATCTGACAATCAACACCGAGACCCATTTCTGCATACCCACGATCCCATGGCTGCAACCCTCGACAGTACCCGTTGCACATCCTCCATGTGTGCGGGAATGGGATGTGGACGCACTTCTATGGACTGGACAATTTGGGGATTTCTGTGCATATCACCTGCATTTCATGGACAGTTGTCATCAACCTTGAACACGCTGGTGGTGCATATATGTAGCTGTGCCGTAGTCACGGCTGTCACTTCATCTGGGTCTCCCGATCGCAGCAGGTTGACATTGCGTACGGATAAATTTTTGGGTCCTACAATGGACACCAATGTGCATATGTAAAGTGTAGAACTTATTGGACTGTGTCCATCTGGCCAGTGGGTTTGACTGCTGCTGTATGTTCAGCAATCACGGATGTCTGTTTGAGTACCCCTATTATGTAGTGCTACGTAAACCAGGATTTCTGCCACTGAACCCAAATGGTGTAATTCCAATGATGCAGGCTAACAATTGCTTTAACTAATCCGCAGATATCCCATTGGGACATTCCCGCCTCTGTATTGTCAAATTAACATGAACAAAACATGTAGATCATATTAATTCATTGAAGGATGTTCTTTATATGTGTGTACGCCATAGCTTAACCATCCTATAACCTTTCTAGTTGACGTTGTTGGTGTGCCATTAGTATGTGTTCCGCAGGTCGCCCATTTGTTCCACGGTATGGAAGCGAGTGATCACCATTCTCTTGCTGGCAGATTGAGTGCTGTGTACACCGGTATTCGCACGGCGGTCTTACTTTGTATGTGGAGTCTCTACTGTAGTCCCTATCTGTATTCCCTGTGTTTTGCCTTACTACAGCTGTGTGATTCCACCAGGTTTGCAGTTATGGGTGCCATCTTGGCCGTACGTTTGTCCATCCATGGGAACTGCCTAATGGACACTGGTATATGGCTGTACACATTTCACAGCTGCATTTAGCATTCTCCGGTGGATGATTTGCATTATTAGTCCGGAGTAACGCATATGCCATACCCACATCCCTCACACGGGGTGGGACAACGGATCATCTGCCAATCAACTCCGACACCCATTTCTGCATACCCACGATCCCATGGCTGCAACCCTCGACAGTACCCATTGCAAATCCTCCATGTGTGCGGGAATGGGATGTGGACGCACATCTATGGACTCGACAATCTGGGGATTTCTGTGCATATGTCTTGCATTTCATGGACAGTTGTCATCAACCTTGAACACGCTGGTGGTGCATATATGTAGCTGTGCCGTAGTCACAGCTGTCACTTCATCTGGGTCTCCCGATCGCAGCCGGTTGACATTGCGTACGGATAAATTTTTGGGTCCTACAATGGACACAAATGTGCATATGTAAAATGTAGAACATGTTGGACTGTGTCCATCTGGCCAGTGGTTGTGACCGCTGCTGTATGTTCCCCAATCGCGGATGTGTGTTTGACTACACATATTATGTTGTGCTACGAAACCCATGTTCTACTACGATTAACCCAAATGGTATTAATGTAATGCTGCAGGTTGGCAACTGCTTTAAGTAATCCTCAGAAGGCCCAGTAGGACACATACGCCACTGTATTGCCAATATAACACAGCCAGAACATGTAGACCCTATTGATTCATTGAAGGATGTTCTTTATAAGCGGGAACGCCAGTGTTTAAACATCCTATGACCTTCCTAGTTGACGTTGTTGGTGTGCCATTGGTATGTGTTCCACTGGTCGCCCATTTGTTCCGCAGTATGGCAGTAATCCCCATGTTGTTGCTGGCAGATTGAGTGCTGTGTACGCTGGTATTCGCACGGCGGTCTGGATTTCTATGGGGAGTGTCTACTGTAGTTGCCATCTGCATTTCCTGTGTTATGCCTTACTGCAGCTGTGTAATTCCACCGGGCTTGCAGGTATGGGTGCCATCCTGGTTGTAGGCCTGTCCATCCATGGGGATTGCCTACTGGACACTGTTATGGCCTGTACACATTCCACACCTGCATTTAGCATTATCCGGTGGATGCTTTGCATTATTAGTGGGGAGTAGGTCATGTGCTACACCCACATCCCTCCCACGAGGCGGGACAACGTATTATCTGCCAAACAACACCGAGCCCCATTTCTGCATACCCAAGATCCCATGGCTGCAACCCTCGACAGTACCCATTACACATCCTTCATGTGTGCGGGACTGGGATGTGGACGCACATGTATGGACACGTCGATCAGGGGATTTCTGTTCATATGTCCTGCATTTCATGGACACCTGTCATCAACCTTAAACACGCTGGTGGTGCATATGTCTAACTGTGCCGTAGTCATGGCTATCGCATCATCTGGTGATCGGAAACGGCTGGATGGAGTTCTGTTAGAAGGTATTTTTGGGTCCTACAATGGACACAAATGTGCATATGTAAAGTTAGATGTTGCTGGACTGTGTCCAACTGGCCAGTGGTTTTGACTGCTGCTGTATGTTCCCCAATCGTGGATGTCTGTTTGACTACCCATTCTACGTGGTGCTACGTAAACCAGGTGTTTCAGAAATGTGAACAAATGGTGTATATCCAAAGATGCAGGTTAGCAACTGCTTTAAATAAACCTCAGACGTCCCAATAGGACATATCCGTCACTGTATTTTCAACATAACACCACCGGAACATGTTAATCCCCTATGTATTCATTGAAGCATGTTTTCTTTATAGGTGGGAACGCCATAGTTTACATATCCTAGTTGACGTTGTTGGTGTGCCATTAGTATGTGTTCCACAGGTCGCCCATCTGTTCCGCAGTATGGTAGCGAGTGCTCCCCATTTTGTTGCTGGCAGATTGAGTGCTGTTCGCACGCCGGTGTTCGCACAGCGGTCCAACTTTGTATGGGGAATGTCAACTGTAGTCCCTATGTGTATTTCCTGTGTTATGCCTTACTGCAGCTGTGTAATTCCACCGGGTTTGCAGTTATGGGTGCCATCTTGGTCGTACGCTTGTCCATCCATGAGAATTGCCTACTGGACACTGGTATAGGGCTGTACACATTTCACACCTGCATTTAGCATTCTCCGGTGGATGCTTTGCATTATTAGTGGGGAGTAAGGCAAGTGCTACGCCCACATCCCTCCCACGGGGCGGGACAATGGATTATCTGCCAAATGACACCGAGCCCTGTTTCTACATACCCAGGATCCCTTGGCTGCAACAGTCGACAGTACCCATTACACATCCTTCATGTGTGCCGGACTGGGATGTGGACGCACTTCTATGGACTCGGAACTCTGGGGATTTCTGTGCATATGTGCTGCATTTCATGGACAGCTATCATCAACATTGAACACGCTTGTGGTGCATATGTCTAGCTGTGCCGTGGTCACGACTATCGGTTCTCGTGGTTGGACGATGAAGGCTGGCACACATTCCGTACGGGAACATTTATGGGTCCTACAATGGACACCAATGTGCATATGTAATGTGTAGAGCTTGTCGGACTGTGTCCATGTGGCCAGTGGTTTTGACTGCTGCTGTGTGTTCACCAATCGCGGATGTCTGCTTGACTACCCATAGTGTGTAGTGCTACGGAAACCATGTTTTCCAAAACCGGAACCAAATGGTGTACATCCAATGATGCAGGTTAACAACCACTTTACATAATCCCCAGAGGTCCCAGTAGGGAAGTATCGCCACTTTATTGTCGGAATGACACCTCCATACCAGGTAAATCACGGGCACTTTGGCCCGGTCTTACCGGCCATTTGCAAGTGTAATTAGCAGACACATGTCAATACATGTATAATAATACATATTGTAATACCGACGTTAATCTATGTTATTTGGACAATGGCTTCTGCTATTGACATACGTTGCTGTGGGTGTTGCCGGTTACCATACACATGGCTTTCTCAAAGGCCGAATTCACAATTCTGAACACTACTGTGGTCTCTTTTAAGGACCCTGAGCCAGTGGTCAACAGTACTGCAGCCACTGCATCACTTACATATGCCGTCTACCGGTACCTACAGGACTGCATGGATCAGGCATTCCCTTACCCAACTGTGGTTCATTGTACCAATGCCAAGCATCCAGTGTGGTGTACCCCAGCCATACATAAGCTGTACAACGAGAGGAGGTGGCTACTACAAGGCAGAGCAGACACCTTGTGAGGTATGACACCCTTGCTCATTATATGTGTAGAGCTACAGGCTGTCATGACATGGTCCGGGGCAGGTTCCACAGATATATCTCCATGGACCTGGCAGACAATCATACAGCCTTCATTTGCAATGCTGGACACCTGGGAGGTAACTCACACATATGCTCTGACTGGGTTCACAATGATGTGGAGTTTACTGAACATACACACATTGCCAACATACGGGCTGACAGGTTCGGTGAAGACATCTCCACCCCCTCCCCCCCACATGGAGAGATGTCTGTACCAGCGGTTTGTGGTCCCCGAATGTTCTGTGATGCACGGCTCGCTCCAGGGTAGTGAACATAGCATCCATGGGACCAGCTGGTGTCCCGACTGTGTACTTCGCGATCTCATTGAGGAATTAGACCCACAGTTAGGACAGCTGTTTATTCCTAGCCTCACCTCGGGTAACGTACCCAAGTTGTGTCGCACGGCGACTGTAGTCCCACTTCACAGGGCCAGTGCCTCCACTGACCCTGGTTATTACTGTCCCATTACCATGAGGAGACCTATCTGCAAAGACATGGGGAGGGATCATACTGCGGCTCGTAGATGACGACATAGGGGACATGCATACTTTGCATCCAACCCGGTTTGGCTTGGTCAGGGGCGGTTCATGCGTTTAAATCCTGGTTGACGTTTTAGGGACAGTCACCGAGGCCATTGATGGGGGTCTTGCAGTCCATACAGCCTACCCCGACCTGGCAAAGGCCTTCAACACAATACCCCCCTCGGGTATCATTGATAAACCCATCGGCTTGGATGTGAACACGTACATCGCAGGATGGGTTGCAAACTGGCTAGGTGACACGACCCACACGGTCATAGTTGCTGGCAGCATGTCGGACCTACTGCCTGTCGCAGGCGGTGTCCCACGGGGCTCTGCCCTGGGTCCACTCTTTTTCTACATCTACATTTCCACAGTACAGGCACACACAGGGGTGTTATGGCTGACATTGTTTGTAGATGACTGCTAACCGGGTGCCATAGTGGGACGGACATCTGACACAGATATCCTTCAAAGGGGCCTCCCAGATATGTATATCTGCTGTCAGGGACATGGCCTACAGCTAAATGCCAGGTAATGCAAAGTCATACCCGTCAAGGGGAACAAAGTCACCCCTGTCCGGCATATGGGTGGCAGTCCACTGAGCACGGGGGTAATTACCAGGGATCTGGGGACCCAGGTTGTCGGTCACCATTCGTTCGACACACACGTTGCTATCATGGTTCGGTAGAACTTCTACATTGCCCACCTGTTCGTGCAGGGATTCACATCTAGATCAGGGTAGGTCATTGTCTCCTTGTACTCATTACGTGTTACACCTATGATTGAGTACATTGCCCCATTCGGAGGGTATTTGACCAGACACCTACAGCAGCTGGGAAGGCCCCATAGGTTAATTGTCAGACAGATGCAGGGTGTCAGGGATTTGTGTTATGCTGCCCCACTGTTAGGACTCCTGCTCCATTCAGTCACATACCTCTTGTTCGGTGTTGACCTGTGCCTGACATACGAGGCCATGTCAACCCATATTTGATGACTATGCTTCACCTACTGGATCTACATCCCTCGGAACCACAAGGGCAGGTGATGTGAACCTTGACACGGTCATTAATAGGATGTGTTGGAGTGACACATACGTCACCCAGACACTCACTATGCTGTGGATCTACATCACAGTACATGTGAGGCAGAGATCCTTGCTAGCCTTGTTCGGTGGGATCTTGTCCGTTGGATGGGGGATTGCAGATATACCCCAGGGATTACATCATTGTCACTGCTTGACAGAGGTACAGCAATATAATAGGCATTTTATCTCCGGACCGGAAGGTTGGCAAAGGAATCCTGACTATGGCCTAGGGTTATGGCTGACCTTGGGTAGATAGCCTACCCTGTACCTATGGACCTATGAACCTATGTTCATAGTTTGTCCCTTTACACTTGTCTATCCCCTATCCTCTTTCTCATGTGTATATTTCTGTGGCACGTGATTGACCTCTGTATTACCTGCAGGTATGCTGTCTACAGTGCACATACGTCACGGTTGATTACAGTGTATCTGTGTCCCTACAACTGTGATACTGAGGACTACCACACATCCTTCACAGCATTACATGCATATGTCCATTCTATTATTCTTTGGCCTATGGGGGGGTGTTAAGGCAACGGTTACACGTGTCCCTGTTTGTGCGCGCGTCATGGTGGTCTTTGACCAGCCTCTGTTGCAGTCGTGGGATGGACGGTAGTGTTGGTGTGTGTTTGGCATGTGTTTTCACTGCCGGTACATCTGTGGGAGGTGGGGTTGGAACATGTTCCTCTTTGCAGGGGGCCCCATCCTGGAGTTTTGTGTCATGCATCTACACTTGGCACGTGCCATATGTCCTGTGCTATTCCCACAGTCGTGTATGCCTTCATGCATTACTACTGCGTGTTACTGGCTGTTTGTATGTGGTACACATGGCGATTGTGGTGGTTGGCTTGGCCTATTCCCATGCTATGACATACACATCTGTCAATTAAGTTGTTAAAATCAGACTGTAACACTCATTAGGCTTTTCAAAATGACAGTCAATAACACAGGAAGCTCAGTTTCAAAACGTTTTAATAGTGTACACCAGGTGGCAAATAACTATGCAGTACAAGTATAGAGTTTTGTCTGACTCTATACAGGAAGCAGCTTTGTTGATATTGTGTTTACAATCAGCTTTTGCCCACCTTAATGACGTGGTCAGTCACAGGGCATTTACATCAGTATAGTCCACAATATTCTATTCATACGAAGGTGCTGAGGTATTGCTTATTAAAAGTTTTCCCATGAGAATAACACAGCCTTGCAAGGCACCTGGTCAATTACAATGTCCTTCTGTAAATGTTGCTCTTTCAAGGTTCCAAGCCTGTTCGGATACAATAGTCAGTTCATTTCTTAATACGTTCCTTTGTCTCTCTGGTGAGCAGCTGTACTCTATGTTCAATAGAGCTCACAAGACCATCCTCCTCAGTGGAAGGAAGAAAGATATACATGTACATACATTTATTATTCTCTAACCTAGCAGATAATTAATGCTGAATGACATAAGCCTGCTGAACTGGTTACTGCCAGGGTCAGAGTTCAATCACACTGCAGCTAAGCTTCAGGCAATTACATGCAAGATAATTTCTACTGCCATATTGTAAAATAGAATAAAATGCATTATATACTATTTGCTTCTAAACTAGCACTTCATATATGTTTAGATATATATTTTTCTAACATTCTCCCTCCTTTTAATGCTTTTTATTCTATCCAGAAACATAAACAACATTATTTCATTCCCTAGCCTCTTCCTTTCTGGAACTTTTAACTAGGCAAGTCATTTGTTTTACATTTCAGAAAGAATTTCATTTGGAATTAACAGATTCAAATCCAGGTCTTGATACCTAGTCTCAGTTACAGATACGTCAACAAAGTCCCTAACTAATCCTTTCATACAGGGTATCCCGCAACAGACACATGCTCCCAATATGAGCAAAACAACACAAATGGCAATCAAGATATTCATTAGGATTGAACCCCATCCACAAAATGGATTCTGGAAAAGGTTCGTCAGTGGGTTTGGGCCTGGTTCCGCCATGGCTGATACCTGCTGTATTACCTCTAGGTGGTTGTTGATCTTGTGCTTATTGTCTGGTATTTACGCACAGTATTCTTCTTTGATAAGCGCGCGCGTACCACCTCTTGCCACCAGGGTGCAGTCAACAGCCATTCGATTTTGTAGCACAACAGTTCTCATTGCATTCAGTTCATCAGTCACAAGTTCGAGAGCGGAAAGGTCGCATTGCTCATTACTTCGAGAGGTTTTGACAACTTCCTCAGTTCCCAGATTGATTTGACTGCTCCATAGGCTGTGATTATTCCAGCCCAGGATATAACACTGTCACTCAAGTCCATATGAGTCAATTTTCCTTTATCTCTTATGGATGAATGATCTTTCCAACCAGCTTCAATTTTACCCACTGGGTTAGTAGGTTTCTCGACTGAGTTCCCAGTTCTTCGAGCTATATCTCTTACATTTCGTATCATACCCAGAGGCAATTCTGCAGTATGTCTTATGGCTGGAACCAGATAACCCAAAAAACAACTGCCAGACCAATTCTCAGGTAACCATTGATATGCTTTTTTCCCACAAACAAAATAACAATTTTCTACTTTAGTACTGATGCGGGTTAACTCTGAATGAAACATTTTCCTGTCTATAACAGACAACTGTTTATACAATTCAAGATTTTTCTGCACATCTTTCAACGTTGTTCTCATTAAGCTTACATACGACTCCTATATTGTGCTACAACTAGTACTCTCATCTTTGGCTTTTAGATAACATTTGTAAGACACAGTTATGTTACAATCACTCCAAACAACTTGGAGTGTATCATTTATATAGAAACAAACAATTCCTTTTTGTGTAACAGGTAAGTACAGTGCCACTTTGTCCTGTGATCTCACAGAACCTGTATCACAAAGTAGATTTTCACAGATCTCATTTATCCCCAAGGGGACAGCAGACATCAAATGTCCTCCATATGCTGTAGGTATGGCAGTGCAAACCCAGCAATTTGAAATGTTCATAGTCTCTACATACACACGCTTCATGGCTAGGTATGTGTTAAAGTTGGGATGCCAATCTGTGGCCAGTTCATCACGTTTCATCATTTATATCTGTGTAGTTATATGCAGGAAAGATCCCAGCAAAAGAAAAGTCACCACAAAAATGGTTAATAGGTGTATGATCAGTAGGACAGTAAACCAATGTCTTTGGGGTTGCTTTATATTTTTATACACTCTGGCCCTGGTCATTCTGTCTCTGTGGTATATCGGCTACGAAATGTTTCTAAAACTGAATATTCTTCACCGGTTTGCAATGTGTCAGGTGAACCCAG
This sequence comes from Protopterus annectens, assembly GCF_019279795.1. Taxonomy (NCBI): domain Eukaryota; kingdom Metazoa; phylum Chordata; order Ceratodontiformes; family Protopteridae; genus Protopterus; species Protopterus annectens. The sequence goes on along the minus strand of NC_056745.1, from coordinate 537,958,427 downwards.
GACGACCTCTCCGCAACCTTTACTGCAGTGGGCGTTGCCAACAGTACCTGGTACGGACCTTCCCACGTTGGACTCGTCCAGTTATTTATTTGGATAACTTTCAACCACACCCAGGATCCTGGAGTCAGCACTGCGTCCGGCTTCGTTTGTTCTTTATCTGAAAAAGAGTTTAACTGCAAAACAATCTTATTGGTTAACAATCCTTTCATATAACTGGCTAATGAGCCATCGACCTCCAGCTCTGCAGGCATGAGAGCTTTCCACTGTGGCACATAATATGCCCTTCCAAATACTACTTCAAAGGGGGTCAAACCCTTTACATTTGGAACTGTTCTCATGCTCAGCAATGCTAGAGGTAGACAGCAAATCCAATTCTTCTGAGCCTCACTCATCAACTTCCTCAACTTATTTTCAAATTCCCATTGTACCTCTCCACCAGTCCTGCTGACTGTGGGTGGTAAGTGCATTGATTCTTCATGGAAATCCCTAAGAATCTCCCAGGTTGCTGGATTGTCTGGTTCACACACTGCGTTCCATTATCACTATAGATTCTTTCCGGTATGCCAGATCTAGGAATTATTTCTTTTACTAGGGCCTTTGCCACTGTTGCTGCATCCGGATTCCTGGTTGGGAAAGCTTCTACCCATTTTGAAACATATCTATAATCACTAAACAGTATTTCTTCCCTTCACATTTATTCAGCTCTATAAAATCCATACAAATAGTATGGAACGGATATGGTGGTGTAGGGAAACCCACTCGCTTAGGTTGTAATGCTCCCTGTGCATGATGTTTACTGCAAATATGACACGCTGCACAAAATGTTTGTGTGTAGTTCGTAATTCCGTATGGTGGGAATATTCTGTTAACTTACTGTACCATCCCCCCTGTTGAGACATGGCTCTGCCCATGGCTCAACACAGCCACATATCTAATTAAATTAGACGGTAATATTGGCTTTTTCTCTTTGGAGATGTACAGTCCGTCTTCAAGGATTGCTCCTCGTCTTACCCACCTCTGTTTTTCTGCTTTCGTAGTTAATGTTTGCATTGTTTTAAACATTTCTAAATCTAACATCTCTGAGGGTTGTAATTCCTCATTCAAAAAGAAAGTTTCTGAGTGTGAGGCTGCTTGTTTTGCAGCTGCATCAGCTCGTGCATTACCTTTCGGAATCTTATCCTGTTGCTTTGTATGAGCTGCACATTTACAAATAGCTACTTTAGTAGGTAACTGAATGGAATCTAATAAATTCAAGATGAATTGCGCATGATTAACCGGTTTACCAGTGGATGTTATCATTCCCCTATTCTTCCACTGCTGCGCAAAAACATGCACTGTAGAGAAAGCATACTGACTATCAGTATATATGTCCACACATCTGTTTTCCGCTAGAGTGCAAGCACGTGTTAAAGCTATCAATTCTGCTGCTTGAGCAGACAAGTTATGCTGCAGGGGTTGGGCTTCTACAATCTCAATATCAGTAACTACTGCATAACCTACTAGATTCTTTCCTGTAGGACCCTTTCTACATGATCCGTCCACAAAAAATGTCACCTCTGCATCATCTAAGGGTATATCAGTAAGATCCTGTCTGGGTAAAGTTATTTGCTCCATTTCCTGTAGGCAACTGTGTGGTGTGCCATCCACAGGAGTCGGAAGTAACGTTGATGGATTTAATGTTGTACAACGTTCAATCACCATATGAGGTTGACTCAGGAGTATGGTCATACAAGACAGATGTCTAGCACGGGACAGGAATACTATTTTCTCTTGCAGCTAAATTATCGCAACTGCATGAGGCACTCTCAAAGTGAGAGGGTGGAATAATACCATTGATGCCGAAGCCTGTACTGCCATAGCAGCTGCAACAACTGCCTGTACACAATGTGGCAATGACCGTGCCACTGGGTCCAACTGCGATGAGTAGTAAGCTATGGGGCGTGTCTTACTTCCATGCTGTTGCGTCAAGACTGACGTCATATATCCCTGCTTACAATCTACAGTCTGAAAACATCTCTTATGATAATTCGGGAGCCCTAAAACTGATGATGAAGCTATCAATCGTTTTAGTCTGCAGAAAGCTGTTTCTGCTACTGGAGTCCAATGTAGTATATCATGTGCTGCCATAGGTTTATTAAAGATTAAAGCAGCCAATACAGCCCATTCCAAAGCATAGTTTGGTATCCAGCTTCGACAAAAGTTAGTCGTCCCCAGGAAGGACATCATTTCCTTCTTGGTAGTTGGCTTGGGTGCTTGTAAAATTGCTGCCTTCCTATCTTCATCTAATGTTCTACCCTCCTTGGATACCACATATCCCAGGTACTTGACCTGTATTCTCCAAAGTTGCAATTTATGCTTGTTTACTTTATGTCCCTGTTCTGCTAAATATTTCGATAATGCTATTGTAGCTTCCCTACATTGCTGCTGGGTAGGGGCCGCAAGCAGGATGTCATCCACATAAAGTCGAACTTGACTGCCCCCGGGAGGAGTAAACCCCGCCAGGTTGCTAGCCATCTCCTGTGCAAATATTGTTGGACTTTCACAGTATCCCTGCGGTAGCCGAGTATAGGTGTATCTGTTGACCTGAATGTAAAAGCAAACCAATACTGACTATCTGGATGTATAGGTATTGAAAAGAAAGCATTGCTTATATCTACCACGGTAAAATACTTCTGTTGCGGCTTCAAATCATTCAATATAGCGTGTGGGTCTGGCACCATCGGTGCCCTAGGTATTATTGCATGATTTACAGCTTGTAAATCCTGTACCATCCGCCATTCCCCGTTTGCTTTTCTAACAGGGGATAGAGGGGTATTGCATGGTGAATCTAAAGATTCTACCAGTATCCCTTTCTTGAGTTGTGCCGCTATGATAGGCTTGATTCCCTGCTCTGCATCCTTCCTCAAAGGGTATTGTTTCTTTTGCGGTCTAAATGCTGACTTCGGTGTAATGGTTACTGGACGTGCTGTCCGAATAAGCCCTACATCTGATTTCCCTGTTGACCAAAGAGTGCTTGGTATGTCACACAAGGCTCTCTCTTCTTCTTTTAACAGGAACACCAATCAGCTGTCCTCACTCTGCTGTAAGTGTACAGCTGGACGTGCTTGCGTTAGCCAATTTAAGTTTTGCTTCTGTATTCCCTGTTCTGACAATTCTAAGTCAATTTGCCTTTCCCATCTTGTCACGTTTTCACCCAGGTCCACCCATCTGACATTTTTCTGTTTGGTTACACTGACATGCGGTGGCCTGTTGGACTTATATAATCCCATGAATTCCTGAGGTAATGAACAACTCAGCACACTATTACCCTCAGTATCCCAGTACAAGGTTCGTAACACTAGTCTATTGGCAGGATTTCTGCACAATATTTGCTCATATTCCTTATCAGGCCCTGGTGTGCTACAATAGTACAGAGTACAATGTAACAAATGCTGCTGATCAATGTGAAGGGAGCGTACCTTACTGATGGCTACGTTCATCAGTTCCTTGGTTACTGCCCCTGGACCAGTCGTGACGAGGTCCTGGCTGTACCAATAATGGGATTCACCCTCCGATCGCACCACAAAAGTATCCATTTGCCTTTGTGCCTCCATACCCTTCTTGGTAGGAACTACTGCTATGCCAAAGAGCTGCATAAGGTCTCTCCCCAGTAAATTTACTGGACATTTTGCAGAAAGTACTATTTTACTTCTCTGGGTCATACCTGAAACAGGGTCAGTTATTGCTATATCATGGGAAAGTGGTTCCCTGTATAGCTGTCCATTTGCTGCTTTCACTAATATGTAGTCAGGTGATTCTGAGTGCTCCGGTAACTTTGAAGGGTGTATCAAAGTTCGTGATGCTCCTGAATCACACAGAAATCTCACTTCCTTCCCCTCCACCAGAAGTGTAACGTCCGGTTTTGTGTCCGCCAAATAGAGCTCCAAGCTCAACAAGGCTGATTCTAAAACTTAGTTTTCCTCATTTTCTACATCTGTTTGCACTTCCTTTATTCCTTCTACTGCGTTTACATTTTCTCCCTGCCCATTAGTCTCTCCTGATGACTGTTGAACGTTATGACTGTCATATAGTCAATCCTCATCACTCCTATCCTTCCCTTCCGTAGACGGATTTTTATTCAACCTGCAATCCCTTGCTAAATGTCCCCTCTTCCCGCAGTTAAAGCACTTACCTTTTCTCTTTCTTTCCTCAGACACCTCCAAGTCTCTGTCAGAGCATTTATTGCCCTGAGTGTTTCTCTTACCCTTTTTACCTGACTGTACTACAAAGACTTCTGCTCCATCTTCAGCTGTGAAGACCTGCGTCTTCTTTTTCTTCTTACTGTTAAGATGTCTTTCAGCATGCCTAGCATACTACAGTAAGGCTTGTAGCCTACTCGTTCGGTGATCTATCATATGCTTTGTAATAAAGCTACTGATAGGGCCAATGCAACCTTTCAAAAATGCATTTTTCAACTGTTACTCATATGAACTATCATTTTTCTGATTTGCAGGAATAGGCATACCACTATGGTTATTGAAACATTCTAATAATCTACCATAGTATCCATCTACAGTTTCATTATCTTGTTGTATGCACTGATTAATACAGGTCCAATCTGCTCTAGGTTTCCATTTTTCAGTAATTCGGTCCGTAAGACCCTTCAATGTGGTGTCTAATTCTGCGTCACTATGTGGGAGTGGTTTAAGTTGCGTGTCACGAGCATTCCAGACGCCACAAACCGTGTGCCAGTCTGGACCTATAATTTGTCTAATCACCTTCTCTACTTCTTCCCCATTTAAGTGGTAACTCATTCGCATACCTTGTAAATGTTGTATAAACTTTTCATGATTACTTTCTGGATGGGGAATTCCCTCTGTAGCTTTCCGGATATCTTCCGGTGTCCACGGTCTATACACTAGGAGAGTTGGGTCCTGGCCTTCCTGTCCTGCCTGAGGGTTCGGTACTTCAATTAATTGACAGATTTCCTCACTCTCTTCTAGTGACTCTCTTCTTAGTTGAGTGTCCCTAGGTGTTTTACGTGTTCGGGATCTAGTTTCAATAGCTTCTCTTACAAATGGTTGTTGTAATACCTCTGTTGCCACAGGATAACATGGGGGGGGGGACCAGCTTGCCCTCCCGCTTCATATCCTGGATGAGGTATCGGAGGGGGTGGAGGGGGAGGGGCCGTCGCTACTACTGTATTATTATCTTCTTTGTCTAAGTATGATGCTTTCGCATTTTTAGTCTTCTGTTCCCTTCGGTTCACTTCCTCAATCCACCTATGTGCTTGAGGAATACCCAACTGTCGCTGTTTTTTCGCCTGACCATCTGCGTCACATTGTAAGTGTTTCAAAGGTTTCACTAACGATATTTTGTCTAATATACCATCAAAGTCATATTTATTAACCCATTTTGCATAATATCTCACATTATCTGCTCTCTGCAATTGCATATACTTCGCATCATCCGTCAAGGGCGGATCTCGCGATCTCTTAGTGCACTGATTTCCCATGTCTTCAAAAAGACTGTTACGTAACCCTTCTCTCGTACCACGTGGTATCTCCTTCCCTGTATCCACTGTAGTGTCTAGAATGACTGTTTACTGTGCTCTGTGTTCCCCTGATCTATGACCAAATGTAACAGTACTTCAATTCGTTCTCGACCTGCTATCACAAATCTTAACAACAACACAATGTAACCTGGTCCATGATCTACAACAGAGACAAAGAGGGAAACTCTCCTTACCTGAGCCTCCCGTTTATGACTGCACGTTTTCTTCTTGGGATCCAGTTTTCCACTTTTTAGCCACAGATCAGAAAGTGGACAGCCTCTTTACACACAACAATTCAGTCGGAGGTCTTTTCACTCAAGAAGAACCATTTAGGCAACTTCTCCTGCGCAGATTTATTACCACCCATGCACTCTGACCTGTAGCTTACCAAGGGAATTCTGGCTAAGAAGGACCACAATGTCAAATAAGTTGTTAAAATCAGACTGTAAACATCAGTAGGCTTTTCTAAATGACAGTCAATAACACAGGAAGCTCAGGTTCACAACGTTTTACTAGTGTACACCAGGAGGCAAAAAACTATACAGTACAAGTATAAGAGTTTTGTCTGACTCTATACAGGAAGCAATTTGTTTATATAGTGTTTACAATCAGCTTTTGCCCACCTTACTGACGTGGTCAGTCACAGGGCATTTCCATCACTATAGTCCGCAATATTCTATTCATACGAAGGTGCTGAGGTAATGCTTTTAAAATGTTTTCCCTTGAGAATAACACAGCCTTGCAAGGCACCTGGTCAATTACAGTGTCCTTCTGTCAATGTTGCTCTTTCAAGGTTCCTGGCCTGTTCAAATACAATAGTCAGTTCATTTCTTAATACGTTCCTTTGTCTCTCTGGTAAGGAGTTGTACTCTATCTTCGATAGAGCTCACAAGGCCATCCTCCTCAGTGGAAGGAAGAAAGATATACATGTACATACATTTATTTTTCTAACCCAGCAGATAATTAATGCTGACAGACATAAGCCTGCTGAACTGGTTACTGCCAGGGTCAGAGTTCAATCACACTGCAGCTAAGCTTCAGGCAATTACATGCAAGATCATTTCTACTGCCATATTGTAAAATAGAATAAAATGCATTATATACTATTTGCTTCTAAACTGGCACTTCATATGTGTTTATATATATTTTTCTAACAACATCCATCCGGGCATATGCCTGTTATTCTGTCCTTTGCTTTGGCCGTGGGTGTTTGGCCGTCCGGCTACGCTACTCTCAACATGTGATGTCCCACCTTCCCCTTCTGTGCCTGTGGCACCCTGTTAGGGTGTCCTGTTTGGTAGGCAGATGTTCCGCTATATGTGTTTGACATGTCTGCATAGCTAATCATCGGTACGGTGGTTGAACATCCCGCCTTGTCCAGATGTGTACAGTTATGTGCACCGTGGCGTGTGCACGCCTATGGGGTTTGGACGGGTCTGTACCACATGCGGGATGTACACATTCTGCCGACACATTCACATGCAGCCATTTGCATATCTGTACCTGAGGTGGGTTGTTAACATGTGGGGTACATATTTGCCCGCGTGGCACTGCCTAAGACAATACTTCTTACCACATTTCAGGTATGCCCATTGTGTGTAGGTGTGTAGCTGCGCAAGGCTGCTAGCTGGGTTGGGTGCACGGTTGTACATGGGTGCGGGATACATGCTATGATGGGGCTATTGTGTATTACATTTGCATGCATGAGTTCTGCTTCTGGATATTACACTTAGACATACGCCGTCCTGTGTATGCGACGAGCACGTTGCTGGGTGTAGTACATGTTGCTATGCACATGTTTGCCTGTGTTTAGGGTATCTTGTTTCCTTCTTGTTGTTATATCGACACGGGTACCCGGCTGTGTACTCTCACTACTGCTGGTGTCCATTAGGGTTGCCACCTTTTCCAATGCCCAAAGTGGGACATCTTTTGTAGAAACATCGGATTTTGCAGGACAAAACATACCCACAGCAAGTAGAGATGAAAGAACTTCACTTTTTTTGCCAAAATAAATGCTTATTATTATAGCATTTGGGTTGCTTATTCTGTTTCTTATAACATGTATGTGTTTCAAATACAAAATAATTGTTTTATGCTACTATTAAGGTGTATAGAGGAAATATTTTTGTCCTAAAATCTCAGGACATTTGCCATTTTTCGATTTTTTTGCGGGACACAACTGTCAAAAGAGGGACTGTCCCTAGCAAAGTGGGACAGTTGGTAACCCTGGTGACCATGCCCATGTCGCTACTTCTATGTCGGTGCGGCGCGCTCACATGCTGCAGTACACCTTCACTGGGTATGCCCACTGACAGTGCATTGCGGGACGGACACGGTATTACGCGTATCCTTTGTTCCTTGGACGGGTACACTTAGGGCTTTGTGGGTTGTGTTTGCTTCTCCGTTTTGTTGAGACGGGTACTATGTTGCATACTCTGCGTGCGTTTCATTCTCCACGGGCCCTGGCTGGTGCGGTTACTATTACGGGCGGCCCGTGGAAGTCAGCACTTTAGGTTGCTCATCGGCTGCCGGCTTAGCCACGCCTCCAGACGCATCCTACTTGGGCTCGCTCACGTGCCCTACGCACGTGTCTGTGGTTGTGGCGTGCACTCATTACTATGCATATGGCGCTGCTACGCCGACTATTCACTGCACCGCCGGCGCAAGCCTTACACCGGCCTTGCGCCGAGCTTCATGAATCCCAGGGCTGGTTATTTATAACTGAGAAAAATCAGTTTATAGCCAGAACAAAGCAATTAACAAAGAGATGCAAGTAAAACAGGCTGCCTGTCATTTCCTGTGACTAAATAACTGGTCAAGTTGAAAGGGACAGTAGCCAACTTACTAAGATGTTCTTAGAGTGCACAGATTGTTTCACAGAGACTTTCAATCACAGAACAGGCATGTATGTAACTGATTAAAGTTAATATGCTGAAAAGTTCTTCATGATAAATATGCTTACATTAAACAACGACAATATTCTCAGTAAACTTGTTGGTGTAGGACCTTGTGGCAGAGCTCCTACAATATCAAGATCAGATATAGTGACTGCAGACTCTGAAATGAAAGAAAGAAAAAAAAAACTTTACTAAGCTGTAAAATTATACTGAGGGCAGCAAAGTTAGTACTTATATAAAAAAGATGGAGTGAGGACCACAGTAAGTCAGAGCAAGACAATACAGGGGAAATGTAAGAGCAGAAGGATGGTAAAAAGAATGTAAGATAAAACTAGTTTTAGCAGGAAGTATACTGACAGAGAACCACAGTAATGTAGTGTAAATATAGAGCTGTATCGAGAAACTTATCATAGCATGACACTACACTGATACACTGGTCTGTATTGCTCATCTCTGCATTTGATTTTGATTTGAAGCTCTTTATTTAAGGTTTGATCACTTCTATTTTGTATCTTATTCTAGTATTATATTTGTTTTGTTTTAAGTTTTCTGTTCTGTTGGAGTTTAAAGAGTTCCCCTAACACCTGCCTAGTCCTTGTTGTGTTCTTAAATTTGGTGGCTTTTGAGTTGCCCGCCCCTACTGTAAATCTCATTTTGGACACTCCTCCCAGGCCCAGCTCATCATCTTATTCTACCCAGTAGAGAGATCTCATTTGGGAAGGCCCACCCCCTTAGTTTCTCAACCTTAAAATATTGTGTTTCATCCCTTCCCACTTAACCTAAAAAATAAAAAAATAAATAAATAAAAAATGCACTTTATTCATCTGCTTTTACTATATTTCTGTTTCTTCCTACTTTATTACTTTATTTTGCTTTTGCTGCATGTTCTTAAAAGTACTCAATTGCATTTATTCTGTTGCATTTATTACTGCTTGTTAGTAGCCTGATTAAATTTTAACTGTTATTCTAAGCTTTTTTGTTTAAGCACTTAGGCTTCAGGCCAGTTGTTTACATTAAGAAGCTTTGTGGTCTGCATTCTCGTGGCAGGAGAGGTAGCTTACATCCTTCTATGTTGGGAGTTGCTGGTTGAAGCGTTAGTATCTGTTATTCTAAAAGTGTCTTAGCTCTGTTTTAAACACTTGGGCTTCAGGCCAGTTATTTTACATTAAGAAGGTTTGTGCTCTGCACTCCTGTGGGAAGAGAGGATAGATTCTGCCCTTCTGAGCTTGGAATTGCTGGTTAAAGGTTTATTGTACTTGCTTATTTGAACTGCTTCTTTCTGAAATTGGTGTGCCTTGTTTGCTGTAGCACAGACTAGATTCAGACCTGCTGAATCTAGCTTTGTTTGTATAACTTGAGCTACTCCAGGCCATCTTTTTTGGAGAGGGTTCCCCTGCACCCTAGTGGCAATTAGAACTTGTCTGATAGAAGACTGATAGAACAGGGCTCAAGTTTTGAACTTTTTTATTGGTTAATTGGTTAATTTGTTTAAATCAGTTTGCTCTTGTTTGCTACTGTTATATTTAACATTTATATATTTATTTGTGTATCTGTTCTCCTGTGTTAAATTGACCTAAACAGAGTTTAAATATCTTTAGCATAGCCTGGTTACACATTTTGCTGTATTCAGATCTGTTTGTGTGATTTCTGTGTTTCCTGCTATGCCATCTTGTGTTGGCCAGGGCCTGCCTGCACTTAGTGGGAGTAAGTGAACTGGTTGGGACTGGTCTGGCATAGGGTGTTGAGCTAAGATCTTAGGGACAAGGGTTGATTGGTCAATTCCAGTGTTTCTATTTTACTTTCATTTTTGCGGTATTTAAACACAGCATTTGCATGGGTTTGTGCTTGTTTGTCCATTGCACACCACCACTGTGCTGTTTTAACCCTTTGCAAGGTATCTCAGTTGCATTTTTTCCCTTACCAGCACTCCTGTGTGAGTGAGACCCTTGCCTGCAGCTACTGTATTGATTTTATCCAGCCCTACTCACAACTATAGGTACTCTCCTTAGATAGTACCCACTCTACTATCCCTGACCTCTCTTCCACAGATTCTGATAACCATGGATGGACAATTTCCTATGGTTTCTCCTGCTAGTCTGGTTGATATGGGCATCCTGAGACAGTGCAACAGCTTATGTACACAAACAACCTTGTACTACTACTACCACTTAGGAACACAATATGCGAGAGATGCAATCACATTAATAACCTAGAATCCTTGCTGTCTCAGTCACAAGCCAGTACATCTGGCACTGAGAATGTTGTCTGCACAAACACTACGAACATCACACCTCTAACACCACCCACATCTGTACAACACACTCCTACATATGCTGGGGTTCTCAACAAAAACATACCTAAACAAAAGAGACCTCTGAAGCAAAAATACACACGCACATCACAGCCCACAGCACCAAGCATCACACAAGCATCACACATAGTACACACGTCTCTGTCTCACAGCCTCTCAGGCTCAACCACAAATCCAACATACTAGTTATAGGAGACTCTATTGTAAGTCACACAGATGTGTGCCTCACCAGGCTAGACAAGGAGAAAATCACAGTAAGTTGCTTGTCAGGTGCTAGAATCTGCCATATCGTGCATGCACTCAAGTCTCTTAACAACAGGTACTGTTATGACTCTGTCATAGTTCTGTTGGTGTGAATGACTTGAGCCATACCACTCTGGGCTATATGAAGAGAGACATGATTAAGCTCACTGAATATGTGTCCCAGGCAGGTACGTATGTCCCTACCCTTAATCAGCATCCTACTATCACCCAGAATGATACCTCAATACAAACAGAAAAATTGACTTAAACAATTGATTTAGTTTCTGGTGTCATTCCAAGGGGATCCAGTACCTGATAGCCTGGGAGGACATGACTGAAAGACCATGATACTTTGCCAAAGATGGCCTTCATCTGTCTCCCCTGGGCTTTAGGCATCTGGCAAAGGCTCTAGCCTCCCTATAGTGCCTTTTTTAGGCAAAGTCATGAGCACAAAATTACCAACATGAAAAATTCTGATAAACAAAATTTAAAGGTCATGCTGCTAACACTAGGAGTCTTAGCATGAAGCTGCATTCATTGCAAGCATTCCTTGCCCTGGAGGATGCTGACATTTATGCAGTCACTGAAACCTTGTTCAAAGCTGTGGAGAGCACCCCAACCTTACCAGGTTACTCATCATACCATACTTTCAGACCCCAAGGGGAGGGCTACAAAGCCAAAGGAGGTGGAGTTTCAATATTTATCAAAGATATATACACCTCCAGGCTGGTCAAATGGTATGACGCACAGGAGGCACTCCAAGTGCAGCTAACTGTTGGCAAAACACCTATTCAAAGCATAGCTAGCTACAGACCCCCAACCATGACTCAGGACACCCACTCCACCTATCTGGACTTACTTGAATCCATCAAGATTCAACCCTCTACCCTGATCCTGGGCGACTTTAACTACCCATCCATATAGTGGAAGACCTATTCTAGACCAAACATCAATGCCCAGAGATTCCTCAACTTCGTCAATGCCAATGCATTGGATCAGCTGGCTGACACTTCTACAAGAGGTGAAAATATTCTGGACCTGGTCCTAACCAACATGAGTAGCCACTGTATCACTCCTACAGTGTCATCCTTCTTGTTAAGATCTGACCATAAAGCGATCACTTTTGAAGTCACCATCTCTCCTGCCCCCCCCCCTTTGTCAAGGTCAAATGAAAAAAAAATTTCCAAAGCTGACTACAATCTCCACAGAGCAGGTATAAGCAGCTTCACGGCCACCATCCCTTCCATTGGAACTAACACTAATGTCCAAGCCCACACCAGAAACTATATGAAGACCTACATAGCTGTATGGACCAGGCAATACTTGACAGGACCAAATCACCTTCCTCAAAGAAGAGTAAACCTGTCTGGTGGACAGCAGCAATAAAAAAACTCTATAATAGAAGGAAGAATTTGCTGTCCAGGGCCAAGAATGATCAGATGCCAAGTTGGAAGAAATCTCTCCTTTGTCTGAACAAGGAAATAAGGTCACTGGTGAAATCCTCTAAGGCTACATTCGAGTCCAAATTAGCCACCTGCACCAAGGACAATCACAAGGCCTTCATCACATATGTCCGCAGTCTCAAAGGCAACACCCAAATCTGCTCTGAACTGGTGGTCAATAACACCACATACACAAATGTCATAGATATAGCCAATCTGCTGGCAGATATGTTCAGTGAAAATGTCACCCCCTGCCCCACTTATCAGTAAACCAGGATATCCCCAGCACATGCCCCCCTCCTCTCATCACCAGGGAGCAGGTCCTTAATGCCCTCTCAAAGGCAACAAAATACATTCTCCATGGGACCTGATAACATCCCTGGCTGTATCCTACATGAACTCAGGCATGAGCTCTCAGGTTCATTAGACAGCCTATTCAATGAAAGTCTGAGGACCAGCTTCATCCCAGATGAATGGAGGACAGCCACTGTCATCCCTCTACACAAAGGTGGAACATCCACTGACCCAGGCAGTTATAGGCCCATCAGCCTAACTAGCCTGATCTGCAAGGCTATGGAACACATTATCATGGACCTTATAAACAAGAACATTGGCAACATCCTAAAGCTTGACGCCACACAGTTTGGTTTTGTCAAAGGGAGATCATGCCTGTTAAACTTGGTTGACTTCTGCGAAACAGTCACCAAGGCCATGGACAAGGGGA